>NC_052484.1:948686-1020280 GCF_009730915.1 Dioscorea cayenensis subsp. rotundata
GTTTGATCAATCCTCACGACTAGAGCCGATAGAAGGAATTTTGTGAGTCCAAAAGTTGTGGTTCCTATATTTTAAGTAAAGGATATCTACTCAAATGGAATTTTGCCTATTAAAATAGTTGAAAAGATTCTTGGCCATTAAAGAATGCTTAACATTAAGGAGGTTTCTAATACCCATATCCCCTCAATTTTACTAGAGTGATAGTAGACCAATTGATCAGAGGAATATCTCTGCCATTGACATTGTTTGCACACAAAAATTTCCTAGCAACTTGGGAAATCCTTGAAAATTGGGGCAGCCATTAACACACTATTAATTAAAAAGCGCTTTTAGTCGGCCTTAGAAAATTTTAGCCTTTTGGCCCAATTTACTCTGATAGTATTGAGATTATCAATCATAGAATTGAAATTGAAAATGGCAATTTGCTTATGAGAGATGAGAACCCCTAAATATTTAAAAGGAATTTTGCCTTACTAAAGTTAAGGATAGAACAAATGCGAGAAGATACCCTCTTGTTAAACCAATTGGGGAAGTAAATCTCAGATTTTAGCCGATTGGCCTTCTGACCAGTCAACTGATGATAAAGATTTAAACAAAAGGTTGACATTTCTAGTTGACTTCCTTGAGGTTGTGGTAACAATGATAAGATCATCAACATACATGATCAGATGATTAAAGTTATATCTCAAATTGCAATCAAAACCATGAATGGGATCAAGCTGCTTAGTAAGATTGAACAAGGCAATTAAATTTTGGGCCACCAAAATAAACACATAGGAAGAGAGGTGTCACCTTGTCTGACCCCTCTTGAAGGACAAAACCAATCAGTAGGACCCATTAATGAGAAGAGAAAAAGAGGTAGAGTTAAGATATGCTTTAATATATGAGACCCAGTTGCTAGGAAAATGCATTTTCACTAGAATAGCAAGAATGGTATCCCAATTTAGAGTATCATAAGCTTTCTCAATGTCAACTTTGATCAACATCTTAGGGGGATGGTTCTATCCATGTTAATGGTGTGGAAAGTCTCTTGAACCACCAATATATTATCAACAGGAGACCGGTCAGGAATAAAACCACATTGTTCCTTGGTAACAAGAGTTCCAATCATCTTCTTAATGTGATTGGCCAGAATCTTGGTAACAATCTTATAAGCAACATTAGAAAGTGAAATTGGGCGAAAATCTAAAACAAATTTAGGGTGCTCTTTTTTAGGAATTAGAACAATGTAGGTCTGCCCCAGGCTTTAGGCATCACAGCTTCGTCAAAAAAATAAGATATGACTGATATAAGATGATTGTTGAGATCTTCCCAAAAATATTTAAAGAATTCTATATATATTCAAACCAACTATAATTTATTTTTTCATCTAACCACTAATCATGTCCTCCCATGCCAAGAATTAACTAGCTGTTTTTCTTTGTTTACATTTGCATAACAGTGACAACCGTTAGAATAACTTAGTATGAATGTGTATGTGTGGATGTGGGTGCACTTTCCTGCAATGTGTGTCTTAAGCATGTTAATAATCTCTTCAAGGATTCAAATATCATAGTAGTTACAAACGAAGCTAGACATCTTACATGGCTTGGCCTAGGATTTTAGTAAATTGATTCTGGTTTCATAATGCTAACATTATTTATTTTAATTTAGTTGATTCCATAAATTTCTATTCGAATAGTTTGGCTATATGGCTAAATGATGATGAGCAATATCAGTCAGTCATAAATTTTGCGTTTGTGGATGAAATCCCCCAAGAAGAATCTTTAGTTTATTAACTAACTCGGCATTTTACTTTTTTTAATATAATAATGTGCATCCATGTACTCGTATTGTAATCATTTAAAATTCAGTTAATTCTACATGGTATCAGAGCAAGTATGTGAATTCAATTTTTTTATATCTTAACCAAGCCAATGTAGTTATTTATAAAACTTTCATTAAGTGCTAATCTCTTTTATGGTTGCTTGAGCTGTATTTTAAAGTGCAATATATAATGAACATATATTAGTACAAAATGTTTATTTAAATAGGAAAAATAAAGACTTACAAGGAGTATTAAACTCTTGACCTTTCTCTTACGAAGAGAATGCACTATCACTATTCTATGGAAACGTTGCGGTGAGGGGGTCTTTTTAAAAATTTTAATATTTAGATAATTTAGAATTTTTTTTTTCTAATTACATGATTTTGCTGCTTGATATTTCATTTTAGATGGTGAAGTTTGTAGACATCAAGCTTCACTCTTTAGTTACCATCCACTTTTGGAAATGTAATAAAAACTATTTAATAAAAATTAATATTTATAATCAAATATAATAATGTGACTTTTTAGCTTTAAATTGATAAAAAAATACTATAAAAATATAAATTACTTGCATTTTTGGTGTTTTTGGGTGGGCGCTTTTTAGATTTGTTTTGGGTGAGCGCTTTTTCAGGTGATAATTGAAAATTGCATTATAAAAGCACAAAGTGATAAATCTTTTTAGCTTTAAATTGATAAAAACTATAAAAATATAAAATTATTTAGCTTTAAATTGATACTATAAAATATAAATTACTTGCATTTTTTTGGTGGGGAGAGCTTTTTCAGTTTGATAATTAAAAATTGGCTAATAAAAGCACAAAGTGGTAAATCTTGTGCTTTACCAGGAGGCTGGGACCAATTTGTGCAATCTTCAAATGAGGCACCAAAGCTTACAGAAAATCATGGTTGGCATGAATGGGCAAAAGATTACTTTTATTTTTTCCACATAATATACAATTAATGATTAATTTTAAAATTTATTATTATAAATACTTATTTTTGTTTAAAAACAAAATTTGTTAAGAGAGTAACAGATTAAATGAATTTTTTGGATTATAAGTGTATCAGTGCAAATAAGAGATTAACAAATTAAATTATGAACTTAAAGAATAAATTGTGGATTTCAACTATAGGACTAGCCATGGACCGAGCAACTCATGAGCTGACCCGAACCAAATCCAAAAAAGTAGGTCATGGGTTTAAAACAAAAATTGAATTAGAGTTAAATATGTAAGCCCAATTAATTTTCAAACTAGACTTAAAGTCATACAAATTTTTGCCCCACCCAATCCTAATAATTAATTAAATTAAGATGCATCAAAGATTTAAGGTTTGATAATATATCGATATCTTTTTGGCTCCCCTCTTTTATTTTTTGAGTTGTATTGAATTTTTGTCTTCATTTGACAAAATATAAGGATTGCAATAGAAATTTAATTTAATTATTTATATTATTGTATAAAATTATATATATATATATATATAATTTATTTTTGTACTAAGCTAAACTGGACCTAATACAGTTCTAATAAGATCAGCTTGGGCAAACATCATCTAGCTTAAATATAGCTTGACCCAACCAAACTAGTATGTATGAAAAGAATAAACTTTTTATTGTACTCAGTAATGAATGAATCAAGCATTCTTCAATGTCAATGTCCAAAACCCTTGCTTCACTTCAAACAAAAAAAAGCAACAGGATCTAGAATAAATTGTATCAGTAATTAATAACAATGGAGAGAAATGACATCATGACAGTATTAACAGAATAAATTAGAATAACCCTAGTCATTATGTTTACAATGTTATTCTTATTTTTAGATCTTATTCTTCTCCCTTCCCTTTACATTTAATATTAATTTGTTTTTCTAATTTTGCCCATGTTCTATTAAGATGATGTATTTGCAACACAACTCTAACATAAATTTTCACAACTCTACTCAAATTTAGATAATTACTTAATGTTCAGAATAATTTTTGTTCAAATATTTATTAAACCTCTAAAGTAAGGTTCAACATGGAATGATATATAGCATAGACTTTCAAAAGAAAGATTATAACTTTATGCCAAATAATAAAATCTTTTGTAATTTTTATTTGTGTTAAAGAAGAGAGTTCTTGAAACAAACAAAAACACATGGATTGTGGTCAAATAAGTTTATATATACTAAAATAAAGCAAATCAAAGAAGACTAAGGTCGTATGAGCTATCACACAACAAGGGATAAGTAGTGGTTGTTAGTTTAGTAAATATTTTGGAAGCAATGTTATTTTAATAATGTTAGCCTTAAAAATACCCTATCAATTTATATACACTGATATACACATAAAAAAAATGAAGAATTGGAAATAAAAAATAAAAAAAAAAATCTACCCAAAGAAGCAAAGAAATACAAAAGGTCAACAAAAGTAATTCAAAATTTCCGAATACAAAACCAACGACAAAATGATGTATTGGTATTCAGATTCTCGTTAAAATTTTTCATAATAGTATATTTTTAAAAGAGCAAATTATGGTTGTATGCGAGTGGTCTCAATATCTGTATATGCGTGAACTCTACCTCCACTTACTCCATTGAGACTTGTAAACAACTCTGTCATCCATATGAATCTTATCACTCATCCTCCACTTATTTCATCGAAACTTGTGCACAACTCTGTCATCCATATGGGTCTTACCACTCATCAATGGCTTCTCAATGAACAAGATTGAATGGAATGGAGAAAAGATGTAGAAAAAACCTTGTAACGGAGAGTCATCAGCAAGAGCTTCTCCACCACCTTCATCTCCTAACAGCATTTGATACCTAGAATCAATGAACCTTAACCCTAACCCTAGAAACATGAAGACAAGGAACACAAATGAATTAAAATGGAATGAAGAAAAGATCTAGAGATAACATACAAAAAACCTTAGAACAGCGAGAGTCAAGGAGAACTACTCCACCACCGACGAAACCAGCATCAGAATCAAAGTGAAACCCTAACCCTAACCCTAGAAACGAGAAGATGAAGGCACTCAAATGAGCATCAAAGAGCAAGAGAGCTCTTCAGCTGAACATGGCAGTAATTTATAAAGTGAAACCCAGAGAAAAATTTTCAATTTAATATTTTTCCATTTTTAAAATTAATTTAAATCAATATATACATAAATTTCCAGATATTTATTACAAATTTAAAAGTTAAAAGAAAAAGTAGTAAATTTATCCAAAAAAAAAAGAAAAAGAAAAGAAAAGTTAGTATACATAAGTTACATCAAATTAAACTTTCAAGAATGCATTACAGTTAACAACCAGCAATATATAAAGATTATGATTTAATAGTTTTAAAAAAGAAAAATTAAAAAATAAATAAATAAATAAATTACAAAGATCTGAGTTGTAGAGCATTCCCAAAAGCTAAATGCCTAACAAAGAAAACAATATGCTCATAATCTCATACTAATATATATATATATATATATATACACACACACACAACTTTTTCAACCCCACTATAAAATTCTTATTTTTCTCCATTTTATTCTCAATTCTCTCCCTAATTAAAAATTTTTATATATATATAATAATAAAAAACTGATAATATCTAAAACTTGAAGGGATTAGAACACTGAGAAGCTTTGTTTGTAGGGCCTTGAGAGAGAATGAGAATGGAAAAAAAGAAAAACCAGCAAAAAACACACAAAAATGTTTTCTTTTCCAAAGCAAACGCAATAGAAAAAAAAAAAGCCAAGCAAAGCAAAAGCAACGAAGAGGATTAGTGAACAAGAGAAAGAGAGAAAGAGAGAAACCCTAGATGGAATTCTCTCATCAATGGCTTCTCATCATCATCTTCGTCTATGGATTCAGAGCACTAACCTCGATCGCCATGGCCGTAGATCTCTACAGCTTGGTGTACAAAGGCTGCGCCAATGGAACAATCGGCGGAGGATCAACGGCGCAGCAAGCGATCGCCGCGGTGGCGACGGCCCCTAATCGCGCAATCAACGACCTCAAAGTTCTACAAGACAACGACGACATCGACGGCGGGGCAAGCATTCTCCGGCCGGTTCCAGTGCCGTGGTGATCTCACACCATCCGATTGCTCCACCTGCGTCTCCAAACTCACGCCGATGTGGGGATCTCTCTGCGGGAGCTCCATCGTCGCCGCCGCGCGGGTTCAACTCACCGGCTGCTACGCGCTTTACGAGATCGCCGGATTCCCGCAGGTCGCCGCCACGGAACTCCTCTTCAAGACCTGCGGATCCGACGGCGGTGGGACAGGGTTCGAGGAGAAGAGAAGCACCGCGTTGTCGAGTCTTCAGAGCGGGTTATCGGCGAGCGGCGGTGCCGGATTCTATGCGACGAGCTATGAGTCGGTGTACGCCATGGCGCAGTGCGAAGGGGATTTATCGCCGGGGGATTGCGGCGATTGCGTCGTCGCCGCCGTGGAGAAGGTGGAGGTGGAGTGTGGCGGCGCCGCTTCCGGCCAAGTCTATCTTGATAAATGCTATATTAGCTATAGTTACTACCCGAATGGAGTTCCTCGTGGTGCTGGAGCCGGCGCCGGCGCCGGAGAAGGAGATCTTGGAGGTGAATTACTGGATTTGTATAGATTTTTGGAGTGAATTTTTTGGGTGGGGATTTGATGGAATTGTTGTGGAAATTAGGGAAGGAAAGAGGGAAGACGGTGGCGATTGTTGTTGGAGGAATAGCAGGGTTTGATTTCTGGTGACTTGCTTGCTTTTTGCAAAAAAACTTTGACGAAAAGGGAAAAAAATGGTGAGTGAGTTCTTTTTATTTCCTATTTAAATTTATTTCATTTTCATTCTATTTTTTTGGTGTTGATGTGATATGTGTGTGTTTTTATGTGTATATATATATATATATATATATTTATAGGTCAAAATATTAAAATGGTGTTTTTATTTTGCGTTTTTCATTGCTTTTTAGCCCTCAATATAAAATCTGCTTTTTCATTAATCGTATTTTTTTGTATTTGTCTTTTTCGTCTTTTAATTGACTGGATTCTGCTTTTTCATTTGCCCTTCCAGATACGAATTAGAGGATCAAAAAAGATGAAAATATGTAAATATGAGGACTAAAAAGATAGATTTTACAACTAAAGGACGAAAACGTTCAAACCAAAAAGACGGATTTTATTTTAAAGGGATTAAAAGGGCGGAAAACGAAAAATAGAAGGACTATTTTGATATTTAAACCATTTTTATATATATCAACTGGGGAAGTTCTATGTCCGCAACAATTAATCACAGTACATATTAGAGTCATAGTTAATAAGGGTTGATTAAAATTTAATTTGAGTTGATTAGTTAGGTGTTTTTTTAAAAAAAAAAATTATTATTAGTATAATAGAAATAAAATTGAATGATTCAAATTTATTTAAATACTGTGTAAAATTGATTGGACGATTTATATCAGAATATTGTGCATCTTATTTTTTTATTGTGTTACTGATTATAAATATAGTGACATTATTTATGACACAGTGCATTTAAGCATAGTGACAATGTTTATGATACAGGCTGATACGAACGTTGATAGATGATCAATGCTTATTTGTCCACCCAGGGTGACATTGTTTATGTGTGTAATTGACTGATTGAAAAAAAATATTTTTTTTAGAGATTAATATTTTAAAATTATTTTTTAAAACTGTATTTAGTCTTAATATATTTTGTTTATTATTTAAAAATATATATTTTTAACTGAAAAAAAGCATTTCTATGAGTGTAACCAATGATTATGTTCGAGTCCGTCTCCACTTGCTTCATTGAAATTCGTACACACCCCTAAACATTAACTAATCATCTAATCATCCAGGAACTATGAAGTTGTAAATGATTATTTATTAATTAGAGAAGCAACAAGTATTTTTGCATTGTGTTTTTGCATTGTGCTTGAATGGATTCGAACTTGAGGCTTTTTAAAAATAAGGTAAAAAATTACTAAGTTATACCATGATTTTTTTATAATTTAATTTTGTTTATTTATTTATTGAGAATGTTTTGTTGTTGATGTGATGGAGATGGGTTTATTTAGTGATTGATTATTTATTTAACTATCATTTTATTTACTTGGATTTGCAGATCACTGAGGAATGAAAGTTGGAGATTTTTGTGAATAATATATGGGTATAGATTTTGGAAGTCATGATATAATTGATTATAATTTTGTAGTTTTCTCTTTGGATCTGTCTGAGTTTTTTGTACAGATAAATTACATTCTAAATATTGTTTTTAAATGGTATTGAGTTTGTGTTTTTACTAATGTACAGTTAAATTACATACTAAATATTGTTTTTAAATGGTATTGAGTTTGTGTTTTTACTAATGTACAGTTAAATTACATACTAAATATTGTTTTTAAATGGTATTGAGTTTTTTTTTACTAATTTACAGTTAAATTACATCCTAAATATTGTTTTTAAATGGTTTTGAGTTACAGAATCTTTATAGAGTTTATCAGTTGAAATCTCAGCAATATCTTTTTGGACAAAAACGACTATATACACAAGGGGCATTTGCATGAATCGGAAATTAATCATTTAATTCGTGCACCCTCGGATGAGGAGTTTGGGTTGTTAGCTCACGCCTACAACCGATGACTCATTATCATTATTGCTTTTAATGAGTCTTAAACTCAAGATTTTTTGAAAATCTCATTATTTTTCCCCACAATAAAGTCAAGTACCAATGGATTTTGAGCCCTTTGGTTCATGAACATTCTTTTAAATTGATATATAGTTTACGTTAATTAGTAGTATTTTTTTTAATTGGTAAAATGAAAGTTTTAATATGTTTTAATTTCTTCATAATTGATTTTGACTCTTTCAAATTCGATGAATGAAAAATCCACATTGATTATAATTTCTCTAGCACACCAAGATTTGGTAGAACTAGCTGTTTTTTGTTTTAATCATAAATTATAAAGTAGTATTTCACCTTTTTTTTTTAATAATTTTATATTGAAATTATTTCACCTGTTTTTTCTCCAAATTTTCATGTGATCATAGCCAACTACACAATAAGTATAATACTATTTAAATGAAAAAAAAGTTATTAGATTTGATTATAACTCAAAATTACAAAAAAGAAATAATAATAATCTATTAATATCAACATCAATTTCTCTTGTTTTTGTAGATGTCGTCTAAAAGATAATCTAGAAATTTATTGAAATAAAAAGTTAAATAAACAAGTTCCAAAATATTAAACAATCGTTTTGTATCAACGCTATAAGTCGAACATTTTTATTTATTTTTCTAAGTCCATCAAAGATTGTTTTAATTTTTAAAATTCTCAATGAAATCAAGATTGATGGTCTAATAAGTTTTGGTTTCTTCACATCAAAGTAACATTACTTGCCATATTTCCTATCACAAAGTATTAGTTCATTTTTTTTAAAAGAATACATTTTATATTTTTATTGTTGAAAGTTATTAATTTCATGTTTCTTTCAAAACAAAAAGAATATTATATTAATTTTCCACACTTATTTCTTTCAATTCAATTCAAAAAGAAACACCACAAAATACAAAAGACAAATCAAAATCCTAATCAAACCACCACAAATAATCTTCCAAGTAATTATTTAAAGAAAACAAAATAAAAGAAAAAAACAAAAAACAAAGAAATGGTCCATTTGTGAAAACAAAATTTGTTGAGCTGTTTGCAAAAACGAGTTACGTAGAAGACATGCATGCAACATGCAATTAAATATATTTTTATTTTTTCCATGATTTAAAAAATTAAAATAAAGTTTCATTTTCAATAAGAAACGTGTGGTATAGAGGTGGGCACGGGCCGGTTAACCGGGCCCGCCGGGTCCGGTTCACCGGAAACCGGACCCGGAACCGGCCCGTGCTACAGGGGAGACCCGCCGGGTCCGATTCATTCTGTGAATGAACCGGACCCGGCCCGGCTTAGCACAGAACCTGCCGGGTCCGGGCCAGGCCCGTTTGACCCGGCGGGTTTTTGTAAATAATCAAAAAATGTATAGTGGATAGGGTTTGAACCTAGGACCTCTCACATAGGAAAATAACATTAACCAATTGGCCTATAAATTTTTCTTGTTTTAGTTTAAAACATAAATAAATATAAAGAAGTTACAACATATTTTTTAAATTTAATCCCAAACAATAAAAAATTTAAAATAATTTATAATAACTTAAAAAAATTTTTAAGACATATCAAAAATAATTTTTAAAAAGGATAAAAAAACTACATTTTTTTAATTTATTTATCTATCAAATTAAATTATTAAGACACCTTTTTAAGTCGCAATAAAACGATATATATAAGTAGTATTCTTATTTTTTTAAATCGAAGTTATCATCAACTTATTTATTTATCAGAATTAGGGTTGGGCTCTAGATTTTTACTTTGTTATCCGACAATAGGGTTATTATTGTGCTTTATCATGTTGTTATTGAAAAAAGTTACTAAATCAAAAATAATATGGTGTGAACCATTATTCAAAAGATATTCTTTTTACTAATATATTTTTTTATAAATTGATTTATATAATTTAAAAAAACAATTTTTTTGTAATTTTATTTTTTTATTTTATAAATTGAAACAAAAATAATCTAATATATATGTGACAAATAATAGTGCACTATTTAAGAGAATTTAAAAGTGTGCAGATATGTAGAGATTTAGAACTATGAACCTAAAGACAATTAACAAAAATAATTATTTTTTAAAAAAATATTTATGAAAAATTTATTGTTTGATACTTTGATATTTTTACTAATTGATTTGTATAATTTTTTTAATTTATTATATGGTTTCTTAATTTTTTTATAAATTAAATATATAAAAATATTTTTGATCTATATCCTACATCTATCTATATATAATTCTTTCCAACAAATATTGAAGTAAATTGTAGCTTTCAGTGGTTGGGTTTTCTTATCCGAGTTCAAGATCATGGGCTCAAATCCCATGACCAACAAAGATCTTAGTATTAAAAAAACAAACAATAACATTAAGCTGGATTTGACCCTGCCCGCCGGGCTCAACCGGGTTTTTGACCCGGCGGGTCAACCTGCCGGGTCACGGGTTGGGAAAACCCTAACCCGTAACCGCCCGCTTTACATGACGGGCGGTTGAGGGTCAATGAACCGGCGGGCCGGCCACGGGCCGGGCCGGTTTTCCGGACGGCCCGTGCCCACCTCTGGTGTGGTAAACTCAAAAGTGCCATTCTTTCTTATTTATTTTATTTTATTTTATTTATTTATTATTATTTTTTCATGGCTGTTGATTTTGGTCAAACAAGTTGCACACTTTCTCACTCTATTGAGTTCTTTAAATATTCCACCGACATGAAGTTCCCATGCAACTTGCCATATTTTATTATCATTAACAAATAAATTTTTGTGATGGAGTTGATCTCTGTTTTATTTTGTTTTTTTTCTATAAAAAAATCTCATTTTTTATATCAAAAAGAATCTTTTTTTGTTTGTTTGTTTCATGTCTCTATTATGAGGAGCACTATCATAGTTGCTATATCAATAATAACTTTAAAACTAAATTCCTTAATATTCACTTATGAAATTTTATCATTTAAAGCCTAAATAAATAATAGTACTAATAACATATTAAAAAAATAATTTACATCGTGTGACACCTTAAAAAAGCAATGAATCAAAGACCAAAAATATATATATATATATAAAGGATAAAATTTAACTTCAAGTTTTCATTTTGACAAAGTAAAATGAAATTTTGTTTCATATACATTTTTCCAATCTTATGACATATCCAAATTTTATTAATCATCTGTTTCTCACACTTATGGTAAATAGCCAAGACATTGAGAAAAATACAAAAAGTTATATTTTAAAATTTAACTTAATTTAATTTGTATTTTTTGTAATGATAAAAAAAATTAAAAAATTCTTGAGAATCAATCCTTCAAGTTTGATTAATCATTATATGATATTTTAAATTCACATTTCTATATTAGAAATGATTTTTGAATTCAATAGAAAATCTTTTTTATTAACAGTACTTTGCTATGTTTATATATATATATATATGATAAAAACGATAAGCACAGTTTTATAAAGAAATATCAAAGAGATAAACATATATGATAATATACAAATTATGTTTATACATTACGAGTTATTTGTAAATATGCATTAAATAATAATAATAATATTAATAATAATAATAATAATAATAATAATAATAATAATAATTGGCACATTTGAAAGGGTAAAAGAAAAAATCATTGGAAGAAGACAATGCACATGTGGTGGACATGCAACCATACAACAAGGTGGGGACAAAATAGAATTTTTAGGCAAGATACGAATCGAATCTTTAAATATACTTAGTCAAGGACTAACGAAAATATTTAATTAAAAATATTTAATTAACCATCATGGTTATATATATATAGAGAGAGAGAGAGATAGTTTCTCAAAGTCAGTCAATGAATCTATTGATACAATGAATGTTGTTTGGATGTTTAGCTGTAAATCATGTGATTCTCTTCACTGCTCACAAGATTTATAGTTTTATATATATATATATATTTAATGAAAGCGACAAATACTGTTGAGAGAAATGAATTATCAAGCCAAAAAAAATAAAAATTCTATAAATTTTGTTTGAAGTCATGACTCTCAAAGAGTCCTAGATCTTCTTCACTCCATAAATATATCTTTTGCTTTGCCCTTCATTCAATAATGAGGCAAGTGGTGATGCATTCAATAAGAGCCTTGCATGTGATACCTCAACCTTTTCCTCTCACCTCCTTTCATTTTATTTGTCACCTTCATTGACAAGTGACAACCCTTTCCCAACTAGAAATATTAATGGTGAAATTACTTACATGCCCCTTTGAAATGTTTGTACTTGCTAACTACTCAATGCCAAATTCAATTTGGTTTCATATATCTAGAAAAAATCAATCCAAAAAATCCAATTAACTAAATTTTTTTATTTAGAGTAATAATATATCTTTTATTTAACTTCCCGCGTAAGGTACAAACTAGAAAGACTTATCAACAAATAAAAATTAAGAGAGATTCATTCCGTTTTTAAAACCGCCTCCAAAATAATTTAGAGCCCGTTGTTCTTAAAAAACTTGTGGGTCTTAAAATAAATTAATTCTTAAATATAAATATATGAAAATATATTTTATTATTTTAAAAAAATTATAAACAAAATTATAATTAGCGATGCCAATGGCCCTGGCCTTGATGGTGAATCAATTAACTAAAATTTGGAATATGAAAGTTCATTTTACTATTTCAAAAAAAAAATCATAAACAAAATCATAAACAATTTGGTTTCATATATCTAGAAAAAAACCAATCCAAAAATTCCAATTAACTAAAATTTTTATTTAGAGTAATAATATTATCTATATAATAATATAAAGTTACACATTAATCTAAGTAAAGACAAAAAAATGTACTAAGACAAGAACTTACATGATTCAATAATCTTATCTCCCTCCGTCAAATCAAAACAATGATTAGAATTCTCAAAGAAATTAGTTTTATTTTTAATATATATATATATATCTTTTATTTAACTTAAAAGTATAAAGATCAACCAATAAGAATTAAGAGTGATTTATTCTCTTTTTAAAACCACCCTTTAAAATAATTTAGAGCCGTTGTTCTTAAAAACTTTTGGGTCTTAAAATAAATTAATTATTAAATATAAGTATATAACAATTCATTTTACTATTAAAAAAAAAAACGGAGCCGAAGATGAGAAATAATTCTCAGTCAGAGTCGAGGGGCAGGAGAATATTCTCCTGATGCACTTTCAAACTCTAAAATATTAAATATTGAATTTAAATATTATATATATTGGTATTTTGTATTAGGGCTTTACCATATTAATTACTCATATTTGTAATTATTAAAAAAATTTATAGTAATTTTAACAAATGCTTTATAAAATTTATTTTAAATAAATAATAATATTTTAATTTATTAATTATGAACAAGAATCTCCAAACCTGAAAAATCTCACAGGGATGAGAATGTAAAAAAAAAAATTCCCCATATTCAAATTCGGGACAGAGTCAGAATGAATCTCAGATGAATTTTACCACGTTGAAATCCTGATTCATAATCAGAATTCTTAAATTATTAAAAGAAATTAATTTAAATTTTCTATTTTAATCATACATCCTTTTCAACAAGGGTACATAAGTAAATACAAAAATAAAAAAATCTTCATCATTTTTACAATCCAAGCATTGATGCAAGTTATACAACCACTAATTTATACATTAAATAAATAAACAAATAAAAATAAAAATCCTTCCATCTCTCCTTTATAAAACAGGAGGAGCAGAGAGAACTAACAAAACCAAGAAGAGCTTGTCAGCCACTTTGCAATTAGAAACCAGTCACCATCATCATCATTAAAAATAAAAAAATAAAAAAAAAATAAAAAAAATAAAAAAATCATACATCATTTTTAACAAGTAAATACAAAATAAAAACCTTCAAAAAAAAATTTTCAATTTTTACAATCCAAGCATACTACAAGTATACAACAACTAATTTATACATTAAATAAATAAATAAACAAATAAAATAAAACCCTTCTATCTCTCCCATATAAAGCAGGAGCAGTAGAGAGAACCAGCAAAACCAAGAAGTGCTTGGTAACCGCTTTGCAATTAGAAACCAGCCACCACCATCATCATAAATATATATACATATATATATATATTTTAATCATACATCCTTTTCAACAAGGGTACATAAGTAAATACAAAATAAAAACATTAAAAAAAATTCAAATAAAATCAAATTTTACAATCCAAGCATTGTTACAAGTTATACAACCACAAATTTATACATTAAATAAAGATATAATACCCGAATTATTTTCTTTATTTTGTTCTCATCTCTCTACTAAAAATACGACACATTTAAAAATGATCTAATTTAGTTCCTCTACTCTTAATCTCTTCCCATTTAGTCTCTCTACTCTTAAAAATATAACTAATAATTGGCCTAGAACGGAAAAGACTAAATAAAACTATTTTCAAAAGTAAAGAGATTAGTGGACTGTATTTCTGAGTAGAAGAAAAAAAAATAAATGGACCAATTCAGGTATTATACGTTAAATAAATAAACAAATAAAATAAAACCCTTCAATCTCTACTATATATAAAGCAGGAGCAGCAGAGAGAGAACCACCAAAACCAAGAAGTGCTTGGTACCCACTTTGCAATTAGAAACCAATCATCATCATCATAAAAAAATTAAAAATGTTGCTGAGGAGTTCATCAACACCAATGCTCAACTCTCTCATCAATGGTGAAAGCCCTCACCACCACCACAACAACAACAACAACAACCACCATGCTCACATCTCCTGCAACCTCTCCTCTCCCTTCTCCGACTCCTCTCCCTCCTCCTCCTCCGGAGTTCGCCGTACCCGCTCCGATGGCAACCTTCACTCTCTCCTCTCCGACCACCACCATGAATCTTCTTCCTCTTCTTCTCGTAGATCCAACCCTATGCTTGAATCTATCCCTTCTTTCTCTGTTTACAACTCAAAGCTTCCACAAAATCTAGAAGAAGAAAAAGAGGAGGAGGATGAGAAAGATGAAGATCAGGAGGAGGGTTTGGGGATTGAAAGGGAGTTTAGTTTCTCTAGAGGGAAACAAGGTCCTTTGTTTCTTGCCCGTGGGCTTGGGATTGATAGGGTTGCTTCTGGGATGATGCTTGTGGGTGGTGGTGGTGGTGGTGGTGGTGGTGGTGAGATGGTGGAAATGGAGATGTATTATAAGAAGATGGTGGATGAGGATCCAAGTAATGCTTTGGTGCTTAGGAATTATGCCAAGTTTCTCTATGAGGTGATACTTTTTTCCTTTTATTTATTTATTTTTTTTTTTGTGATTGTTTTTTGGATTTTTGGTTTTGTTTGTGGTTTTGTGGTGAGGTTTTTTAAGTTTGAGGATTAGTTTTTGGAGATCAATAGAGATGATTGTTTCACATTTCCTTATTGTTGTTGTTGTTGTTGTTTTGTTGGATTTTTGGTTTTGTTTGCAATATTTTGGTGAGATTTTGTGGATTTGGTGATCTTATTGTTTAGTTTTGTTTGCAATTAAATGATTAGATTTTTTTTTCAATTTGTTTTTGTTTGCAATTTTGTAGTGATATTTTGTCAATTTGGTGATCTTCTTCTACTATCACTTCTTCTTTCTTCTTTGGTTTTGTTTGCAATTTTTTTTGGTGAGATTTTGTCAATTTGGTGATCTTATTGTTTGGTTTTGCTTGCAATATAATGATTAGTTTTCTCAAATTAGTTTTGTTTGCAATTTTGTAGTGATATTTTGTCAACTTGGTGGTCTTGTTGTTTGGTTTTGTTTGCAATTTAATGATTAGACTTCTCAACTTGGTTTAGTTTGCAATTTTGTGATGAATATTTTGCCAAATTGGTGATCTTCTTGTTGTTGTTGTTTGGTTTTGTTTGCAATTGAATATTTAATGGTTACATTTCTTGATTTGGTTTTGTTAATTTGGTGATTCTTCTTCTTCATATATTTTGTTTAAATACATGATTTTTCAAACCAAAGACCATGTTTCATTGTTTTGAGATTATAGTATACAAGCATAATAATCTCACATTCATTCACTAAACAAGCTGAATATATAACTCTAGGTCTCTTATCCTCTATTTTAAATTTTCTTAAGTTTGAGCTTTGGTTTAATGCTTGGTAAACAGTCTAAAGGTGATCTTCCCAAAGCTAAAGAATTCTACTCAAGAGCTATATTAGCAATGGTTTAAAGATTATAGTATATAATACTCTTACATTCATTCACTAAACAAGCTTGAATATATACAAGTTTAGGTCTCTTATCCTCTGTAATGGATTTGCTGTGAGTTTGAGGTTTGATTTGATGCTTGGTGAACAGACAAATGGTAATCTTCCAAAAGCCGAAGAGTACTACTCAAGAGTTTTATTACTGCAGTGCTTCTGATATTACAGTATATATATATAATACTCGCGCATTTATTCACTAAACAAGCTGAATATATAGAAGTTTAAGGTCTGTTATCCTTTGTTTTGAATTTGCTGTGAATTTGAGGTTTGATTTAATGCTTGGTAAACAGACAAATGGTAATCTTCCAAAAGCCGATGAGTACTACTCAAGAGCTATATTACCAGTGCCTCTGATATTACAGTATATATATATAATACTCTCGCATTTATTCACTAAACATGCTGAATATAAGTTTAAGGTCTGTTATCCTTTGTTTTGAATTTGCTGTGAATTTAAGGTTTGATTTGATGCTTGTAAACAGATAAAAAGTGATCTTCCGAAAGCTGAAGAATACTACTCAAGAGCTATATTAGCAGAGCCCGGAGATGGAGAGATCCTTTCACAGTATGCAAAACTAGTGTGGGAATTGCACAAAGACGAAGAACGAGCGTGCACCTACTTCGAACAAGCAATTCAAGCCTCTCCTCATGATAGGTATAACTGATGAAAATCATTCATAATCTTATTACAATCTTATTACGACTCAAAACTATCCGTGATTATTGACTATAGATCGAGTTTGCCTTCATTTTGTCATTAATCATTGAAGTTTCAATTTTTGCAACTGAACCATCAGTCCAAGTTTATGTCGAAGACTCGAAATTGTCATTTTCTTAAAGAAACTAAACTTACATATCGAAAGCCAATCTGGATTTAATCAAATTCAAAATGTAGAAGTTTTGATGATTTTAACCTTAATTAAGTTTCGAACAAAAATATCATTTACTGATTTGATTTGTTCATCGTCAGCCATGTTGCGGCGGCATATGCGAGCTTTTTATGGGAAACAGAAGAGGATGAAGAAGAGGGAGTGAATGAGTTCAATGGAGCACAAGTTTCTCATGGAACTTTGACTTCTGCTACTGCTTGAGAAATGGTCTAATTCTGTTCTAATGTTATGGGACTGACTTCTTGTTATCTTTTGTTTTAGTTGTTGTTTGTTAAAGGAATAAAAACAAGAAAGAAGCTTTGACATTTTCTGTGTAGTAATAATACTGAGTTTTGTAACTTTGTTCATGAATATAAATATATATTATTAGAAATGCAATTTAATGAGAATGCATGTAGTTTTAATAGTTTGATATACTTTCTCCATTGTTTGGTCTAACATTTTATATACAATTGAGTGTTGTATAAAATTTGAGAGAAGGAATAAAACAAAATTCAAATTGTAATGGTTCAACCAAACAGGCAAAGAGTATCTCAATTTATATTGTACACATTTTAAACATTAAAAATTTATATTATAAAAAATAATTTTTTTCCATCTAATATTTAGCATCCATGATGTTTGGATCATAAATTCGGCTTAAATAACATTATTAAGATTGTACTAAAATTTTCAATCTTCAATCTGAATAATAATTAAAATATATATATATATATATATATAATTAATTATAATGTTTCAACCAAATAGGCAAAGAGTATATCAAAATTCCCAATCCAAATGAAGGAATGATTACTAATGACCAGATAATTACTATCGATTGCGAGATCACGATAGAACCCTTCACAAATGGTGAGAGTTCAAATCTTTGGTGAGGGAATATTTCTGAGAGTGTGAGTAATGTTTATGTGTAGAATGAGTCCCTAGCCCCTATGTCAGTGCCGTGCTCTCACTGCTCCGCTGAGGCTATGTACACCCACTGCTTTTTAGCGGCTAGGCCGCTCAACTTAAGAAAGAGGAATGATTGTCAGCAACATATAAACATTAGCTCTCAGAATGTGTACACTCTGCCTCATTGCTAAAATTTCTGCAACAAAACTAGACACTGTACTCAAACAACCTAAAAATCCAAATTGAATTGAGCTCACAATGATCCCACACATCTTTATGTTCATCTCTTTACTAATCGTCGCGAGAGCTGCCATGATACAACCTGCAAGAATATTAGCAGTTAATGTTCCGATTGGAGCGCCACTTGAGGTTTCTCCTTCCAATTCCCGGCCATTTTAGAGCTTAACCAGAGAACAGCTCCGTCGCTGACACTATCTAGCTTTCTCTTTGCTAATACACAACTTATGCTGGATAACACTCCGAAGATCAATATCATTGATAGAAGAACAAGAATACGACGTTCATGAGTGTTTACTCTCAAGTTTTCGACTATTAGTTCGGTTTTTTGAGAGCTTTTGTGATGCCAATTCAATAATTTCAGCGAAATGCCTCTGCTGTCTCTACGCCGTATTGAATGCTTTCATTGACAATGGCCATCCCTAGAACAATGCCGCCAACGGTGAACACCCAATAGTTAATCCTATCACCAAATAATCTGATACATTGCGAATATCAGCCTTGAATATCACACCAAAACATCCCATGAGGAAGGAACCTAGAATATTAGACGGAAGATCAAGGTATAGTGCCGAATTATTTCCTGTGAGTTTCAGAAGGCTAGGACCAAAAAAAGTTTTTGCAGTAAGTACCTTGTGAATACCCCCCAGAATTCCAAACACTGCCAAGTGAACCAGATAAGAAATGTGATCAAATCTCCCCGGAAGCTTATCTTTCTTTTGATTAACAGATGAACTACTATTAATTCAATGCATTTCTTTTGCACTTGAACGTGATATAACATCAGTTGGAAGTGAAGAAGGAGCTAATTTTGCCATTAATCTCACCGTTATTCATAGAAAACAACTCCGAGCTCTCATTTTTCAGCATCCAAATCATCAGCTACTCTATCACCACTGTCTCTTGCTTGTGCAAGCAATCTCAAGAGTCATCAAGATCTCTGAGCACCTCCTCCACCAAATCTCTTGACAAAGTGAATGAATCACGAATCAAATCACACACATCTTGTGAAGGAACTCTCATACTCAAGCTACCCACAGAGCCATCCCTCCGAAAAGTCCCTGAGCTTCTACTCCTTGCCAAACGATGAACTTTAGATAAATCCATGCTTCTTCTCAAACTGAAGGATCTTGAAATGGATGGAATGCCAATTGCTACATCAACTCTCCGTGGAGAAGCTTGCAACGCAATGACACCATCTCCCATTGATGTCTGTTAAGAGCTGTAATATCATTTGTTAGGAAAAGAACCTCGAACTTGTGTAATTAGTAACTTTGTTAATTTGTTCAGGCATTCATGGTGTGAAATCTTACTAAAATTCAAATTAGCTAATCCTAGTCAAATTCAAAGTATACTCAAGTCATAATTCTATTTTAATTCAAATTAGTAACTAAATCATTATTATATATAAGAATAATAGGGCTACCAGATTTTTAAAAAAAAATTGCAAAATTTTTCAAAAAAATTCATATTTTTGAAAGAGCATCGAATTGATCTTAATTTATCACCCATCCTTAAAATTTTAATCTTATTAACTAAATCATCTTCGTCAGCATTTGTTGTAGTTTGAATCCAGAAATGATACAGATACAAAAATTCAACTTTAAGGTTAAGGTATGATATAATGGAATAAAGACACAGTTAACATACTAAAGTGAGGGGCCATTATTTTTAATAGATTCTCACATGACTATAATGGTAATAAAAAATAATTAAGAGAATCTAGATAAAAATAACATTTTTCAGAATACTTGATTTAAATAATTAAAAAAGTTACTGTTAGTTGTTAGTGTCAGGATTAGATATGAGACATCACTTGTTTGACATAAATCCCAACATCTAGAAAGGAATCTTAATGGTGCATTCATTTGATAAAAAAGTAGGGTTTTGGATGATGCTTTTATATTATAAGCATGTGAGTAAATAAATGCATGGTGGTGTATAGAGATTGGCTATTCATAAAATTTGCTAATACTAATGAACTACGAGGTTTGACTAACATAGGCTTTGTCAAAAACTTTTGACTGTCATGTGTTCTTCCAAGGAATATATTAAACCTTAAATATAGTTTTAAATGATTATCATAAGCTTTTCAACTATCAGAAGAAGATATTAAATTAACTGCCATTAAAATAACTGATGTACCTGATTTTTTTGTGAAGTTTTTGGCCTCAAAATCACTGATTTCAGTCTCTATATCAACCTGAATGAAAGCAGAAATTAAAGTAAAACACTCGCAAAGTCATTAGCATCTGCTAATTTCCAAGTTTTTATACAACGGCATCAGTTTTAAACACTAATGATATTCAAATCATGCATCAAGAATCTGAAGAAACAAATTCAGATATATGCCAAGCTTGAGTTTAGATTTCAAACTATTAGTTCACTGAGATGATATTAAAATGCCTGCTGTTAAAATAACTGCAGCACCTGAGATTAGTGTGGAGTTTTTTCGGCCTTGAAGTCACCAAGTTGAGTTTCAATTTCCAATGCTGAATTTAGAATTAAAAAGCTTGTAAGATCACTAGCCTCTGCTAATTTCATAGACTTTTTCAAATCCAGTGTTGAGTTCACAGGTAGCCTTTAGACTTCTCCTTGTCCATTGTGTGGCCATAAGAGTCTTCTGCTTTGGATGATCAACCAATGAACTTGAACTTCCAAAACATCATGTTTTCCTCTTATGTCTTGTAAAAGTTTGTTTTTTCAGAGTTGGAGAAAGAAAGGTACCTGAGTACTCTAAATGGAAAATCTAGGAAGGGAAAAACAGCAATCTTATACAAAGGTGATCTAAAATTCTAAATGTCTCTTTATTTTGTAAATATATATCAGTTTCAAAAGTTTTGAGCATGGATTAGAGAAACAGGAAAAAAGGTTAGTGGAGTCTCAACAAGTGGCTGTAAATTGCAATGTAAATCACAAAGATCAGATGCTTTGAATATAAACACAAGGGAAGTCTTACAGAAACTTCTAATCTTGATGGGAAGTAGATGGAAAACAAAATATGAGGATCACTTGTCAATTCATGCAAGTCTTATTCCAAAATATTTACCTAGATTTTCTCCTTGTTCATCATATCTGATTGAAAAGATAAACTGATCCAAGATTCTGATTGGTGTTCCTCAAAGATATTGCTTTCTTTGTCTGAGAGAAAAGTACCGATAATTCCCATGGCTTGTACAAAGAAATCAAATAATAGACTGCTGTTTGCATACCTGATCTTCAAGAAAAATCAGAATTCATGTCAGTCCAGCTTGCTTGCTTTCATCTGGTCACTCTCTAATTCTACATGAGATTTCAATTTCCATGATTTATCCTCCAAGTGGTTATCTAGCCGAAAAAAATCTGTGCACAGATTTATTCCAGAGCAACATAAAGCTTGAATTAGAATTACAAAAAGCGAGAAAAATGAAGGTTTTCGATTACCAACCTTTAACAAAAAGATTTTTTTGTGTCACAATACAATTGCAAGCACAGCATCAGCAATTAATTACTTTTAAATAACCACACTTAAACAGCAGTAATTGCACAAGAACACTGCAGATAGATAATGAAGAAGATAATTGAAACAGTTAAACTTTTGAAGATTTAGAAAGAGCACAAGGGAACAAGTCAAACACTATATGGTTGGTGGCAGGTACAAGGTCTATGCTTTGGAGAAGGAATCAATTCTCTTGCAGAATCATGAAGTGGAAATCAACATTGGGATTTCATACGTAAAAAGTGTTACAACATCAATGAAGACAAATCGCAAGAAAATATTCTCTTACAGAATCATGGACATCTTCACAACATCAAGAACTCAAACAATCATATTGCTGAAACCTTCAATGGAGTTGGCTTACTTCCCATCATCAATTCAGCATGGCCTCCCAACATTTGCATAGAAAGGCTTTGGCTAAAAGGGAAGTACATTGGCAATGCTTTAGATGGAAGTCGAAAACACCAGCCATGTTAACTGCAAAGATTATTTTAGATGATAATTAATATCCCCGTTATCAACTAATGACTTTGACACATAAACTCCTGGATCTCCAGTAATTACCATGAATCATGCTCCTTGAAGCAAGTAATTCCCTGTGTCAAACTAACTGTCTCAGTATTTCTGTCAATAAGATAGACAATCATCTGTCGCTTCACCCACAGTTCTGCAGTCAATCAAGTAAAAGAGTTTAAGTCACACTATCAGAGAAAAGCAACTGGAAACCCTAAATATGATAATGTCAACCTCGAACTTCTGATAAGATGGTAAACAACATAAGCCTTAAAATATAATTAGTTGGCTGTGTTAAGCATCATATCATGCTTCATATCAGAGAGAGTAACTAACCAAAAAATAATAGAAGATCATATTGACCACAAATTTTCTTCAACTAAAAGCAGTAACCAGAATGAACTCATGGAGAGTAAGTACATTAATGTGGTGCAGGACACCAGGAATTAGAAACCAAAGTATTAATGTATTCTGGTTGATTAGCAACAAGTGTACCATATATATGAATCTAATGATTTCTGGAGCTCATGGCAACAACCCTGAAAAAAGAAAGTTGGAGCTTCCTTATAATTAAACCATTGGGTTGTGCTTAGTCACAGTTTGTTTTTCTTCTATATTACAGTGAGAGAGAATATTTTTGTTTCATTTTCACCACTTCCATAAATGACATAATTTCAAAGGCCAAGATATTAATGGCTGCTATTTATCAAAATCATGATCGATGCAATGCAAGGGAATGAACACTTACACAATTATCGATAAGTTAACGCATTACCAGATCGCATTCACCTAAATGCCCAAGCCTCTCAAGTTTGAACATTGCAACACTCATGTCCAGCCATTAGTTGAACATCTTCTCACAGTTCCACCAATCCAAATAATCCCTCTAAAACCATATAAATATCTTTAAATCTAGGGTGGAATTTATCACCAGAATAGAACTGGTGCACCTCACTATCTATCTCAATCCAGCTACACCCAGGTAATTTCTTCCCTCCACCCTCTTTCAACAGCTTTCTCACCTTCCTTACCTCCTCCCACTTTCCATTCTCGCTATATAAGTTTGCCAACATAACACCATAGTCAGCATTTTCGGGATCCAACTCCAAAAGTTTTCTGACTGCCAATTCAGCTAACCTTGCATCCCCATAAATCCTACAACCATTAAGCAAAGACCCCCACACAACCTCATCAGGTTCTATTCTCATATCCCTCACTATCCCCATCGCATCTTCAAATCTCCCGGCACGGACAAGAAGGTCTATCACGCATCCATAGTGCTCAATCTGGGGCTCAATCCGGAAATCCCTGCTCATTGACTCAAAATAGTCAAGACCTTCATCAACCAACCCACCATGTGTACAAGCATTCAAAAGCCCAACAAATGTGACTTCATCCGGCTCACATCCCTCGCATTCCATCTCTTTGAACATTGCAATAGCACTCTCGCTATGCCCGTGGAGGGCAAGACAATTGATCATTGAATTCCAAGTTGTCAAGTTCTTCTCAGACAATGTACTAAAAATCCACCTTGCTTCTCTCAAGCTCCCACATTTCCCATACATATCAATAAGAGAATTTGAAACATACGGACACTGCTCAATATCATTCTTGGTTATATATCCATGCACCCACTTCCCAAACCGGAGCATACTCAGTTGTCCACAAGCTGAGAGCACACAAGCCACAGTCGTCTGATTTGGCACCACAAAGGGAAGCTAACATTTTCCGAAAAATACCAACAGCTTCAGAGAAAAGCCCGTTCTGAGTGCAGCCAGCAATCACCGCATTCCATGAAGGCACATCTCTCGCAGGCATTTCCTCAAACAACGCAACTGCATTCCCAACCATCCCAACCCGCAGGTACCCGGACACCATAGCCGTCCAAGATACCACATTTCTCTCACGCAATGAATCAAACAACTGCCGTGCAGTACCTACATCGGAAAATCTCGCGTACCCATCAAGAAGCGATGTCTGCACAACGCCATGATCCTGGAAACCGGACTTCAAAATGTGCGAATGGACTGATTTCATAAAATCGAGATGAGACGAGTAGAAACAAGATTTTAAGACGTGGGGATAGACGAAATGATTAGGGCGGGGACGGGGGCGGGAGAGCATGAGCCGGAAGAGGTGAAGGGGCCGAAGAGGGATCAGGGCAGGAGGAGTAGGCAGTGATCATGCCGGTGTAGAGGTAGACATTGGGCGATGGAAGTGAATCAAAGATGAGGCGCGCATAGGCGAGGTCGGAGAGGGCAATGGCAGCGAAGCGGACGAGCTTGAAGGCAAAGAACTGGGTGTGGGCGTGGCCAACAGCGATGAGGTAGCCATGGATTTGCTTTAGATGGCGCAAGTGAGAGGATTTGGATAGCAAGGAGAGGACTTGCTCGTCCGGAGAGCCCGCCGCCATGGATCTCCGGAGAAGCTCAAGCTCTCAAGCTCGCGCGCGAGGACGAGGATCTTGCCTTCATATATATATATATATATATATATACAACGTTGTTAAACCACGGAATTTCACAATTACACCCCTGTTAAATTTATAATTATATGTAAACCTTTGTTTATTAAAAAATTAAGAATGATTTTTAACATGTGAGTCCCTCACATCACCCTCTAATGCCCCGGCTCGCTATAGATATCTACGAGTTTATGAGTCTCCCTGAGATGATGTTAAGTGTGTATATATATATAGAAAGCGTCGTGTATGAAACTCTCAGAAAAATCCAATTCTATGTTTATCTTTTAATTGTTGGATTTCAATTCAACGACTTGCAAATCATTCATTATTTTTAAATAATATCTGCAACTGAGTGAATATATACATTTGTTATGAATAATATAAAGTGAGATGCACCGTAAAATTTCATATTATTATTATAACCGTAATTTAGACAATTTTAGCCATTCAAATTGATTTTTACTAGTCCCCCCACACCTATGCGGTTAAAAAAACTAATACACCCCAACTATTCATCGACTATAAAAAAATACATGGTTTTAACACTATTTATAGCATTATTTTATATCCATAATTGTGCTTGTCTCTCTCTATCTTTATCTTTTTCCAACTTCAAACATTATGATAAAGTTTGTGGTTGACAAATTCTTATATATATACATATTTTTACTGTTAAAGCTATGGTCTATAAATTTGCGGTTCTTTAAACCATAAATTATTCATTACTATTTATATTTTAAGGATTAAAACAATTAATGGCTATATATATATATATATATATTCAACATACACTATGGATGTTTTTTAAATAAAAACTTTTGTATAAAAATTGATTTTTTTTGGCATATTATTTTTATAAAAACGATTTAATTTTTTGGTTAAACATGAATATATTTTATTTTTATAATGTAAAAAAATTATTCTTTAAAATGCCAAAAAAAAAACTTCATAATTATTTTTTCACACGGAAGGCTTCATTTAAAAGGAAGCCCATTTCCTACGAGCCCATTCAATTCAAGGCCCAAATGAGACCCATTAGGGGTATTATAGTCTTTTCAGTCACTTTCCAATCTTCTATAAAACGCAGAAGAAAACTAGGGTTTTGCTTCTTAGCCTCCATTTCTCTGCTCTTCTTCTCTCTCGAAGCGGCGGCGAGCGGCGGGAACGATGCCGGCGGGACACGGGGTTCGATCGAGGACGCGGGATCTCTTCGCGAGGCCGTTCAGGAAGAAGGGGTACATCCCCTTGACAACCTACCTCCGCACTTACAAGATCGGCGACTATGTCGACATCAAGGTGAACGGCGCGGTCCACAAGGGAATGCCGCATAAGTTCTACCATGGCCGCACTGGCAAGGTCTGGAATGTCACCAAGCGCGCCATTGGCGTCGAGGTTAACAAGCAGGTATTCATCTCCTCGCCATTCGATGATCTTATGGTTATGATGTTTTGGATCTTGGTTTTTTTGGTTTTATTGGCCTGCTTTATGGTTAATTTCTTTATGATAATGATAAAGTTGAGAACTTGATCCAATGTTGGAAAAATGAATTGAGGTTGTCTCTTGTCACTTTACTATTTTCATTGACTTCTCTGCGTATGATTTGTAGTTTTATTGTGACGTAGTGTCTTGATTTATGGGTAATTCCTTTGTGATAGTGATTGTTTGTTAGAAAGTTGAAATCTTGATGCAAACTTGCAAGTTTATAGAATTTACAGTAAATGTTGTGAAATGTAATGAGATTTTTATTTGGGATCAATATGAGTTTGCCATTCTTATGGAATGCTCATTATCATTAGTGTTTGGGAGCAACTTGAGCTTGGCTAAAAATTTTGGGCTTTCAAATTGAGCTTGGCTTTGGTTTTTGAGCTCAAATTAATTTCAAGCAGTACTCAAGCTGACCTGAACTCTATCGATAGCTTGAAATGTATAAATATATTATAATTTTGTATATATTGAAAACTTTAGAGATTTTGTATTGTTTGTTTATCTTTGAAACAACAATACGCTATAAATGAGTCTTTATCAGCTAATTAAATCTACTCTTAATTTTAATTTTCAGATATAAATATAATTAATTTTAATTTCGAGTTAAATTGAGCCAAACTTGAGCTTTTAAAATTAAAATCGAGCTGACCTTAGGTAGATTTTGTTAGGCTAATTTGAGTTTGAGATATTCAATTTCAAGCCGAGCTCAAATTGGTCCTGGTCTGATCCTGGCTGTTTACAGCCCTATATTTGCAAGGAAAGCTTGGGGTGGATCGTGGATGTTGTGTGGCCAATAGTACTTGTGCTGTTATTAAAGTTTAAATCATATGATTGCATTATTGGTTATCTTATTATCTTCGGGACATGTAGCTGGTGGATATTCATGTGTGAGTCATCAATCATACACACTAGACAAGAGGCATGATATAGCTACTACACATTAATGGATAATGCTTGAACTTCAAGTTGGTGTCATTTCGTTCCATTATTCTTTGTTTGTCATTCCGTCCCTAATGGTGTCTAATTTTATCCTTTTATTGTATTTTGTTAAAAGTATATACACTGATACATTTGAAATCGCTCATGAAAGATCACTGACCTTGTGCTATTCTTCGTTGGCTAGTAATTGACAGTCAGGTTCTTAAGCATTTGTTAGAAAACTGGTGCATTTGAATATGCTTAAAGTGCAAATAATTGGCATGTTTCTTGAGGGCAAGCATGTATTGTTGTATGAGGAAATGTAATGTTTAAGCTAACCTAAAAGCGATTAAATGTCTAATATTTACTATCGGCTACTGCATTCAGGTAGGAAATAGGATCATAAGGAAGAGGATCCATGTCAGAGTGGAGCATGTAATACCTTCAAGATGCACTGAGGAGTTCCGCTTGAGGAAGAAAAAGAACGATGAGCTGAAGGCAGAGGCAAAGGCCCGCGGTGAGAAAATCAGCACCAAAAGACGGCCGGAGGGTCCCAAGCCAGGTTTCATGGTAGAAGGTGCTACACTGGAGACTGTCACTCCCATTCCTTACGACGTGGTTAATGATCTCAAGGGCGGATACTAAGTTGGTTCATGTCATAATTTTCATCAAAATTCTTAGCTTTTCTTATACCCGAAACACTTGTTCTCAACTATTTGTGCTTTGTGGTGTTCTTGGAAGTATTTTGCTTTTTGTCCCAACTGAAAGACTTGTTTTCATGATTATGATAATCAAATCTGTTTTTTTATATTGTCATAAGTTTTCTTGACAGGTTGAATCTAGAAGATATGAAATGTTCATGAGGTTCATGATCATAATCTAGCATATCTGAATCTTTTTAAAATTTTGTCATGTGTACCAATTATCTGACAATTTTTCAATGCGAGTTCAGTGTATGCATTTTCAAGTTTCAGAAGAAAAAAAATACAAAGTTTCATAAATTCCAATGTATCATTGTCTGTACATTATTAAGTTGCAGAAAAAAATATGAAATATCGTTAAGTGCATGGTCAAGAGCTTTTAGACAGATTCATGAACATTAATTGCACTTTTTGTGGTTAATAGAAAGATACATAAAAAGAAAAAAACTCAGAAGGTCAGAACTCAAAGCCAATATCCATTCCTGCCGATACGTCGGGAAAGGAACTGATGATCACTCATACTCCCTCTCAATCTATGAAATGCAGATCTCTTTCTTTTTTTGTTCTCAGAGGACCTGATTTGCTAATCCTCTTTAAATCTCGAACGAATTCGAACCATACTCCATCGACACAAATGAAAATGGAGTGAGTCCATGATTCAATTGAGATGCACTTTCATTCCATGAATTACTCTCATATTCTGCAGCAATGCATGTCTCTTCATTGTTTTCATCCATGCTATTGCATATCAGCTTCAATGCTTGAACTACTTCTCCCATGAATGGCCTTTGAGATGGTTCCGAGTGAACACACATGGACGCAATTACAGCGACTTTGGCCAAGTTATCAAAGTCGAAATTTCCATGGAGCGAAGGGTCTACTAGTTTCTGTAATCCTTCTTGGCTGGTGAGCAGCGGGCGTGCCCATGTCACAAGGTTCTCCGAACCTTGAGGCTGTGACATGTCCACCGGCTTTCTACCTGTGAGAAGCTCGACCAACACTACACCATAACTATAGACATCACTCTTCACTAGTAAATGCCCCGTCATTGCGTATTCCGGTGCCACATACCTGTTCACAAACAAAAATTTTCTTCATTTTCAAAACCGAAACGTTCAGTTATGTTAGGAATTTCTAATGAATTACCCGAAAGTTCCCATGACTCTTGTGGAAATATGTTTGCTTCCTTCTGATGCTTCCTTTGCCAAGCCGAAGTCTGAAACCTTTGGAGTGAAATCATCCTTCAATAGAACATTACTCGCCTTAAAATCACGGTGAATGACACAAGGATTCGAGTCTTCATGCAGATATGCCAATGCTCTTGCGGCACCGAGTGCGATCTTCAACCGAGCATCCCAATCAAGAAGTCCCTTCCACTTGTCGACACCTAAAAAAAACAGAAGAACATGCAGTTAAAAATAAATTATTTGGGTTGTATAGTTATAGTATCGGCATGATCAGTAAATGTACCATGTAAATGAGACTCCACACTTCCATTGCTAACAAGCTCAAACACGAGGCATCGAATGTTTCCTTCAATGCATATACCGATCAATTTGACAAGATTGCGATGGTGAAGTCGGCTGAGCATCTCAATCTCCGCAACAAACTCGCGTTGTCCATTATGGTCCTTTCTTGTAAGCAACTTCACGGCGACCTCACTTTCATCCTCCATGATCCCATGGTAAACACGGCCAAATCCACCTTCACCTAGAACTTTTTCAGAGCTAAATGTATCAGTTGCCTTCTCGAGCTCAGACAAGGAAAACGTCTTTACTGAAGCAGGAAGAGTAGCAACATTTGAAGCAAAAGACATCGATCTCGAACTTGTAACAGCACTAGGAGATTGGATAGACCTAATGCCTGCATAATATAATACAGATACATAAGGTAACATCCAAATACACCGAACAACAAACAACAATCGAGCATGTCTTTACCGTCTGTCTTGCTTGTTGAAGTGGCAAATGTAGCAGCAATAGCAGATTGTGATCTTCCTACACTCTTCAACTTCCATAGTACAAAACTCACCCCAAAACACACCAAGGCAAAGGAACAAATAGTGAACACAATAATGGCGATACTTGCGCTGTTCATACTATGCTTCTTTCTAGGCGGTACATTTGCCGATATAGGATCTTCATGACTTCCAATGGTGGACGGGATGCTACCTGATGATCCTCCTGGCATTGGTGGAGAAGGAGGAAGTCCTGAGATCATGTTACAAGAATTAACAACAAAATGAAATCGATGACACATGGATAACAAGATTAAAATTAATGGATGCATAAGATTACCAGGATAAAGAACATATATCACATTGTAATCACCGAAAAGCGAGACATTTATCGGCACCTTCTTTTGCCAAAATCTCTCATAAATCAGAAATGCAGTCATGTTATCAAACTTTCCCTCAAGTGGCACCAAATCAATAGTAACTGCTGCTTTTTCAGTATTTCGGGCACTAGCACCAGCACCCATTATTCTGATTTGGCTTTGTTTCAGATATGTTCCTGCTGCAATCTCAACTTCTAGCTCAGGAATCATGGTAAAGAGTTGATATGGAGCAACACCAAGATCAATCTCAACTTGAACAGGGTACACACAAGCACATGGTGAACCAATTGGAGTTAGAGTGAGTGGATCAGAGCATGATATTCCTTCACAATCTACCAACAAAAAATTCCAAAAATCACAAACAATGAACAATAACACAACACAAGCTGAGAAATTTCCGCATCAAACCTTGGATTTGAGGAGGAGCACTGTGGTGATACTTTGACAAAGAAGAACTAACTATGAAAAATCAACAAAAATGAGTTAGATACAGCAGTTGGAAAACATCAAATTGAAGTCTTGCTTTTGTCAAAGGAAAAATTCAATACCACTATGTCTAGGAGAATGAATTGGTCTCACTGCCAATGGTGGATAACTTGGAGGTATACCTCTTGCTACAAAGTACAAACTCATCAAAATGCTAAATTTAGTTCTCAAGTTATCAAATTTCAACTCTCTGAGGAAAACAAACAAACATCTTATGAACAAGAATGAGAAAGAGAGATAGATATACATACCAGGACAAGGAGAGACAAAGAACAAGACACAGAGTACAAAGACTATCAAAAGGGGCATCACTGGAAGATGTTCTCCAGTTCTAACTTCCCATATTCATCAAGCCACCATTGCCAACATTCCTTAGCTGCAAGAAAAGGTGGCAGCCATGAAAAAGGTCAAATAAAGCTTCAAGATTCAAACTTTAAGCTTGAGATCTGTAAATCTCAATGAAAGAGCAAGAGAATTGCAAAGAAGATGGTAGGTTTGATGCTGATGTGGAGATTTGAAAGAGCAAAAGTTAAGCTAAAGTAGTGCAAGGACTTCTACGTTCCAACTGTTTGACTCCTGACAAACAAACACACAATCTAAAAAAACAAACAACATCAACAAGACACCAGCTTTTTGTTTTTTTCTTTTTTCTTTTTTTTTTTGTTTTTTGTTTTTTGTTTTTATCAATTAATTCTCGCAATAAAAAAATAGATATAAACTTTTTTTAACTTTTTTCTTTTAAAAAAATGGTTTTTTTAGCTATAATGGAAATTTGATGTATAGTGAGGGTTTCTATGCAAATCAGGGATTTTTTTTTCTTTGTTTTGTTTTTATTTTTATTTTTATTTTTTCAAGTAACTTTTCAACATACATTTTTCTAAAACAAATTTAAATGGTTGATTGATAATTTTGCATCTCAAAAACAAAAAAAAAGAACTTTAATTGATTTTTTTTATTTTTTATTTATTGCAATAATTAAACAAAAGACTATAAGAATATTTTCAAATTTTTTTCTAAATTAATATTTTATTTATCATAATTATTAATAGTGATTTATATTTTTTATTTTTTATAATGTAATTTATTATTTAATAACAATAATAAAAAAATTATGATTTTACTCCGGCCCTATTTTCACTAAGACCGTCTTCGTCGAAATATAGCTAAGAGTTTTCTCAAAAAAATAAAAATAATAAATAAATAAAAACTATGAGTTAGGTGAGAATTTTATTAGCTAAAAGCCAGGAAGTTTAACTTTTGTTCATTGTTTACCTTTTTTTTTTAGTTTTTTCTCCAATTAGACGTCAAATACGTAATATATTTATATATTGAAAAAAAAAATAGTTTTCAAATATAAATAAAAATTAGATAAGGGTTTGAATTGCAAAAAGACAGGGAGAGAATGGGTCCGGGTCCAGCAAACGATGAAAGAGACATCACGTCCGATGAACGATCTTTATAATTAATGCTGATCTTGATGTATTTGGACGGCTGATATTGATATTTGCTCCTTAAGTTGTTTATCACCGTTCGTTTATAGATTTAAATGCATCGAGATTGGGAATTTGAATTCAATGAGCCCACGTGGGAAACGCGTGAGTTTACCGCGTCTAGTGGTCGGCCCAAGCCGCCCCCCAGCTTGCTCTGCATCGAGCGCCAGCTTCTGCCTCGAGATTCGTGCACGTTATCTTCCAAACATGTGAAAACATATTATAAATAAATAAATAAATAAAAACTTTTGGCTTTTATAATTCCGATCATTTCATATAATCTTATTTTTATCAACCTTTAAATTTTTTTTAATAAGATCTATAAATCATGATTTTATTAAAAATAAATAAATATAAAGATCAAGTAGAGAAAATGAGTAAAAATAAAATAAATTATTCATTTGATGTGTAACGAAAGTGAAAAAAAAAAGTTAATATTTAATATAGAAATAAAAACAATAATTAGACAAAAACTATTACCCGATAGAAGAACACAATACAATAAGAAAGACGAGCTGGTTTAAATGATAGTAGTTAGATTCTAAGTGTCAATGGTTGCATGTCAGATTTTGAATGTCAAAATCATATACCCTGAGTTAATATCTAAAATAGAAAAAAAAAAAGCTATTATCGGACAAAACGATACAACACGACAAGAAAAATTACGTGACAAAAGTCAGATCCTGAATGTCAAAAGTTACATATCAAATTTTTAAGTGTCAAAAATTGCACATCAAATTTAATTATCAGAATTCCACATCTCAAATATCAAAGCCGTTTTCTCAGATTTGGAGTACTTTTCAACAATTTCATGTATTATTTTTTTCTTAAATATCGGAGAATTAATTGTTTTTTTTCCATGGGTAATTTTTTTATTAATTATTAAAAAATGTTATTTTAGTGATAACAAACTTATTCTTATGACAATGAAGGAATAAAAAGCATTACATACAACAAACAAATTCTTGTCCGATATCAAGTATCAAAATCCCTCCAAGACAAGCAAACCACCCCATTTTACGCCACGTGTCACAATCATAACCACAATCAGCAACGAAACATCCAGCACATCCCTCGTGATCACCAATCCATGATTCCCATCTCCATCACGACACGCGTCCTTTAATCGTGATACACGTGGGACATTCTCATTCGTCCACGACCACAACAAACAGCAAAAGCACCTTCTCTGAATCTTCATCTCATCGAGATCGTTAAAAACACACATCTCAAAGCAACATCTACGGCAGATACCGCCTATTTAGATCCACCCAATCCAAGCCGTTGATTCCCTTACACCGCAAACCAAAGTCCACGTGGCGATCAAGAGAGGATCAAAAGCTTTTCGAGATTCTTATAAAACGCCGACCTTTTCTTTCTACATTTCAGAGTACCAAAATCAAAAAACAAAACTTCAGAGAAAAGATCGAGTTTTTCATGGCGTTCAACATCGCTCACCAGCTCGGATCCCTCGCCGCCGCGCCGATCTCCGACGCCGCCGGCGGTCAAACGGCAGACCCTTCGCCGGCGTCGACGCTGTGGAAACCACCGATGGCGCAGGCGAATCTACGGTGCCGGATCAGTCGAGCTGGAAACCCAGATCTGGATGGAGTTTCCCCTCCTCTCAGCCCTTGCCGCTCTCCTGCCTCCGCTCTCACTCCAATCCGGCAAGACCTCAGCGTCGCCTGCCAGGCCCTCGTCGCCGATCCATCTCCGGCGGTGGAGACCGACGATGCGGTGAGTAGTCGTCATCAAAGTCGAAAGGGGGTTCCAGTGTTCGTGATGCTGCCTTTGGATACGGTGAAACCAGGGGGAGGGTTGAAAAGGAGGAAAGCGATGAATGCGAGCTTGATGGCGTTGAAGAACGCCGGTGTAGAGGGTGTGATGGTTGATGTTTGGTGGGGGATCGTTGAGAGAGATCGGCCGGGGGAGTACGATTGGGGTGGCTACTCCGATCTCATGCTCATGGCTCATCGCCATGGATTGAAGGTCCAGGCCGTGATGTCGTTCCACCAGTGCGGCGGCAATGTCGGTGACTCTTGCACGTGCGATCTCTTTTCTCTCCATTTTCAGCTTCTTTTTTTATTTTTTTAAAATTTTTTTCTTGCTTTTTTTTTAATTTATGATCGATTTAATATATAATTATATAATTATTGAACTTTTTTTGGGCTTTATTTATTTTCCCTGATTTTTATTTTATTTTTTTAATTATCTTCTCGCTTTTTTGGAATTTATAATCGATTTAATATATAAATATATAAATATTGAACTTCTTTTGGGCTTTATTTATTTTCCCCAATTTTTATTTTATTTTTTTAATTATCTTCTCGTTTTTTTGGAATTTATAATCGATTTAATATATAAATATATAATTATTGAACTTGGCTTTATTTATTTTCCCCGATTTTTATTTTATTTTTTTAATTATCTTCTCTCTTTTTTGGAATTTATGATTGATTTAATATAAATATATAATTATTGAATTTCTCTTTCATTTTATTTATTTATTGGTTAATTTTATTATTATGGATAAGAAATTGTGTTCATTAATTTTATTATTTTTAAGAATAATAATTTTATCCATAGATTTTATAATTTATTCATCTCAATTATTTTTTTATTGTTTTATTCGGTTGGAATATTTTTATATTTATTATTTTTTTTATAAAAAAATATATAATTTTTAGAAAACCATTTATTTATGGACATATCTATCGACGTTTATTAATATTGGTTGTTGAATTATGATCCAAGCATTTATAGTTAAAAAATCTATGGATTTTAAATGTTTTGTTTAATTTTTATAATTCTGTTTATTAGATTATAAATTAAAAAATGCAATATTAATTTCGTACAAATCACGTGACTCTTCACGTGATTGATTGAAACGGTGCACCGCCCATGTGAATCGTCACGTGTGGTAAGTGATTGGTCAATTGACAAATCAAAGGATTCAAAGCCATTCAAAATTAATCGTACGGCTAGAATAAAAGTATATTCTTTTTATTAACTTGTGCTTGGGGTACAGGATACCGCTGCCAAAATGGGTTTTGGAGGAGATGGAGAAAGACCCAGACTTGGCGTACACGGACCAATGGGGTCGTCGGAACTACGAGTACGTCTCACTGGGCTGTGACACGCTCCCGGTCCTCAAAGACCGATCACCGGTTCAGTGCTACTCCGACTTCATGCGCGCATTCAAGGACCAGTTCAAAGACTTCCTCGGCTCCACCATCGTGGTACATTCCCCTTTTTTTTTTCTTTTTTTTTTGATGATTTAATTTGGATGAAGGTGTGTGTTTATATAATAATAAAAAGTATTAAGTATTGTAAAAAAGGAGCAACCTTTACTTAGTTTAGGGGTTGTAAATAAATAAAGTTTGGTTTTTTATGTAGAAAGATGACAAGTGGAGTTGTTTGTGTGGTTGCAGGAAATCCAGGTCGGTATGGGGCCAGCTGGGGAGCTGAGGTATCCGTCATATCCGGAGCTTAATGGCACCTGGAAGTTTCCTGGAATTGGTGCTTTTCAGTGCTATGATAAGGTTTGCCAAGCTTGTATTTTTACACGTTTCCTTCCGTTGCTTTCGTTATGGATTACATATCTTGAAATGTTATTCACCACACAATTAACCTTGTAGAATTTGCTTTGGATATGCCCAATTTGTTCTGAAACTTGTGACATCAACTTCTCAGATATTGCTGTTTACTATATGCTTGTTTTGTGTTTATCATTTCGATAATATGTGTATACTTCACTTATATGTTTGATGTTGAATTAGAAGTAAATAGATAATTTGGTGTGCTGTTGATTGTAGTACAGTGATGAAGTTAATTTCCTATTGATAATTTTCATTATATTGTACTTGGCCATATTTTTATTTTACTGTTTAGTAAATTTATCTCTAGTAAAAGTAATTAAAGTTTACAAAAAGATACTAAATGAATAATAACTTTGTCATGTTAGTAGTGTTAAATGATAAAATCAGAGATCTATTTTTTGTGTAGGCATGATTGTCATCAACATTAATTGTCATGTTACTGCAATAGATGCAGATAGATAAATTCAGTCCATCCAACTTCTTTTTTTCCCCCAAAAAATAGGCCCATCCAACTTCATCTAAGATATATATATATATATATATATATATTCTTATCTCTCTGATACTCAATCAGCTAGAAGACAGATAAATTGTGACAATTAATCTCATGTTTTAACCTTAATTTTATTACAATCTCTTGTAATCTCTGTATTATATCATTGCTTTCGTTTATACTATAATTGTTACTTTGGTTATACCTTATATATATTAAATGCTCCTCTTATATATATAATTATATTATTATCAGTTGAGTCTCCGCATCACATTCTTAGGTTAGTCATTATTAATTCTACATAGTTGTTCAATGTTACTCCATCTGTTTAATATTTTAATACTAAACTCAATCCATTCAACTATAATTTAATCACAAGTCCATTGAATCACTTCTTATCAACATTTTTATTTTTATCTATTGCACAGATAATCAATACTATTGGTACAAATTAAACTTTCAAAATGAATAATACTTTGTTACTCGACTACAGTATATGCTGAGCAGCCTGAAAGTAGCAGCAGAAGCAGCTGGAAAACCAGAATGGGGACACAGCGGGCCAACAGATGCTGGGTCCTACAACAACTGGCCGGAAGATGTCCCATTCTTCCGCCGTGAAGGTGGCGGCTGGAACTGCCCATACGGCGACTTCTTCCTCACTTGGTACTCCCAAATGCTTCTCAACCATGGTGAACTCATCCTCTCCGCCGCCACCACCATCTTCTCCTCCACCAATACCGTCATCTCCGTCAAAGTTGCCGGCATTCACTGGCACTACGGCACTCGTTCTCACGCACCTGAACTCACTGCCGGTTACTACAACACTCGTTTTAACAACGGTTACCTCCCAATTGCTCGCATGCTCGCCCGCCACGGTGCAATCTTCAACTTCACTTGTGTAGAGATGAAGGATTGGGAGCAGCCTGCCGAGGCCATGTGCCGTCCTGAAGCTCTAGTGAGGCAAGTAGCCGAGGCTGCACGTGAGGCCGGTGTTGGCCTTGCCGGAGAGAATGCATTGCCAAGGTACGACGAGGGCAGCTCATGAGCAGATACTTAAAAACAGCATTGAGAAATGATGGTGATGATGAAGGATTGAAGATGGTTGGGTTTACTTATTTGAGAATGGGAATGGATTTGTTTCATCCTGAGAATTGGAGAAAGTTTGCTGCATTTGTGCAGAGAATGGCAGATGGGTGTCCACAAGAGACACTGAAGAAGGTTGATAAGGCTGTGCATGAAACAAGGCCTTGGGTGCAAGAGGCTCTCATGATGAGTAAGTAGTTTTTTAATTCTTACTCATTAGATATATATATATATATATACATATGAGTATTGTGTGTCTCATGATGTATATTTGTTAATGCACTGTTATGATGGCATCCTTAGCAGTAAAAGAGAATTATAATAAAAATGGAGGGTTGGTTTGGAGGGTTTTTGTCTCCTCAACCCTGGAAAATTGCCATGGTTGTAATATGCTTACTGGTTCCTTGTGTTTTCTATGGAAAGGTTTATTTGTTTGAAGTTGTTTATGTGTGAAGTTGTTTATGTGTGAATTTGTTTATAGTTGGCCTCAAGGTAATGCTCAATTTGATATCATTTTGGAGGTAATGCTTAATTTGATATCATTTCGGATTTCTTGATATCTCTCTCTCTCTCTCTCTCTCTCTCTCTATATATATATATATATATATATATAATTCGTAGAATGTTCGAATTTGAGCACAGTAATAATTATGGAGCTACAGTGAAGATTAATTAGGGTTAAGTTGGGCAAATTATTTTTAAATTTTTTAAAATTACTGTAAGTCTAGTAGAAAGAGGGTTAAATGTCGTATCTCACTTTTCACTTTGTTATTATTTATCAGCATAGTGACAGACGTTCGTAGTCTTAGATGATGGATATTTATATATATATCTATGTATGTTTATATATTTATGTACCAAAGGGTTTAGTATTAATGATATAAAACAAATGAGTGTGAGATATTTAATGTATAGTATTTTTATTTGAACCTTATATCATGATCGTAATAAATAATAATGAATAAATTAATCTTAGTTGTCCAATTTTATTTGTATTAGATCTATAATTGAAACACAAAAAACTTAAACTAAACCAAAATCACAGCTGAACAATCAGGGTACTATGCTCAAACACTATTGAGAGTACTGTTTATGCACCCATCTATTCCTATCTTTTTTATCTTTATTCTCCCTCAAAATTTTTTAAATCTAGGGACAAACTCCCCAAGATGATCTTTCCTCTGTATATATATATATATATTTTAAAAAGAAAATAAAGTTTAGATAAAGAGATATGGCAAATGAGTAGTGATCCCACGGACTCGAGTCCGTGGGATCTAAAGTGCAACCGAGACGTGGCTGTTATTCTTTTGCTTTTTATAAAAAACTATTTTTGCCAGTCTCCATGAAGCTTAAACTATAAAAATAATAAATAAAAGGGTATTCCGGACATTTTGCTTTTAACCACACTAATAGCTTATTTCCTTTCTCGTTGTTTTTCCTCTTTTTGTTATGCAACTCGGTGAGGCCTGCGGAGAGAAATGGTGGCTGTCGTCGCTGTCGTGGATGTTGGATTGGTTGAAGCGAATGCCCGAACAGATAAAGCAGGCCAAACGCCGCATGGCCGAGGCTGCAGGCCATGTGACCCACCGCACGAGGAAGCCGGGATAGTCGGTGCAGTCCAAGGTGCAGGAGTCTGGCCGGTGATCGGAGTAATGTGTTCAACTCTTGGAATAAATGAATGAATGAATAGATAAATAAATAAGTTTCCTTTTTAGACTTTTTAGATGATGTGAGATTACTGATGTAAATGGTGATTTTTGTTCCTAGTTAACTTAAGTTGCAGAAAAAGAAAAGAGTTGGAAAGAATGATGAATGGTTTAATTAAGTTGAAGGAAAAGCAAAGAAAAATAAAGAATGATGAATTGCAAAACCAAGTGTAACGAATGAATCAAATATCTCCCACCATTCACCCTGATAAACAATAGATATAAAAGTGGACATCACAAGGAACAAATTTCTTATAAACATCAAGACTCAAAAACTCACTCAGTTAATCGGGAAAAATTCATACAAGGAGAGACTCAACAGAAAAAAACTTAGAAAAAGAAGAAAAAAGAAGACGAAAAGAAAGGGAAAAGAAGTTAATTTGGCAGGGTGGTTAAAAGCAAATGTCCGAATACCCTTTGTTTATTATTTTTTTATAATTTAAGCTTCATGGAGCCTGGCAAATATAGTTTTTTATAAAAAGCAAAAGCAGCCACGTCTCGGTTGCGCTTTAGATCCCACGGACTCGAGTCCGTGGGATCACTACTCGTGTTATTATTAGGGATGGCCATTTGTAGTGATCCCACGGACTCGAGTCCGTGGGATCTAAAAGCGCATATCGAGATGTGGGTCGCACGCAGCCCACGCCTTTTGCTTTTTATAAAAAACTATATTTGCCAGGCTCCATGAATCTTAAATTATAAAAATAATAAACAAAGGGTATTCCGGACATTTGCTTTAACCACACTGCCAAATTAACATCTTCTTTCCCTTTCTTTTCGTCTTCTTCTTTTTCTTCTTTTTTTCTAAGTTTTTTTTTTTTCTGTTGTGTCTCTCCTTGTATGAATTTTCCTGATTAACTGAGTGAGTTTTGAGTCTTGATGTTTATAAGAAATTTGTTCCTTGTGATGTCCACTTTATATCTATTGTTTATCAGGGTGAATGGTGGGAGATATTTGATTCATTCGTTACACTTGGTTTTGCAATTCATCATTCTTTATTTTTCTTTGCTTTTCCTTCAACTTAATTAAACCATTCATCATTCTTTGCAACTCTTTTCTTTTCTGCAACTTAAGTTAACTAGGAACAAAATCACCATTTACATTCCAAGTAATCTCACATCATCTAAAAGTCTAAAAAAGGAAACTTATTTATTTATCTATTCATTGATTCATTTATTCCAAGAGTTGAACACATTACTCCGATCACCGCCGACTCTGCATCTTGACTCGCACCGACCGCCCGGCTTCCTCGCATGGTGGATCGTATGGCTCGCACCGGCCATGCGGCGTTTGGCCTGCTTTATCTGTTCGGGCATTCGCTTCAACCAATCCAACATCCACGACAGCGACGACAGCCACCGTTTCTCTCCGCACGCCTCACCGAATTGCATAACAAAGAGGAAAAAACAACGAGAAAGGGAAATAAGCTATTAGTGTGGTTAAAGCAAATGTCCGAAATACCCTTTATTTATTATTTTTATAGTTTAAGCTTCATGGAGACTGGCAAAAATAGTTTTTTATAAAAAGCAAAAGATGTGCTGCTATGCAGCCACGTCTCGGTTGCACTTTAGATCCCACGGACTCGAGTCCGTGGGATCACTACTCATAATAACACTAATGCTAATTGTAAAAACATTTTGATTTCATAATTTTCAATAATAATGTAGTTGATTGTGACAAGTATTAAGGAGAAAGCTCTAAAGAGCCTTAACTTAACAGAGAAACTTTAATTATTTTTTGGGAGAATTGGTTATAAACCCCTCAAAAATTCTATAATTGCATATTTACCCTTAGAAAAATCATAATTGTATATATACCCCTGAAAAATATAGGTAATTGTGGATATGCCCCTACTGTTAGATTTCGGTAATCAAACTTGATTAACAATAGTTATAACTTGGATTAAGATATACAAAAGGACCAAAATAACTCTGGTACAATTTAAAAAAAACTTTTCAAGGGTATATATGCAATGGTATAATGGTAATTTTATATATTTGTTGTTTGTTAATGGATGATTTTTCAACTAAATTGAACTCCAAGGGTATATACGCAATTATGTATATTATTCAAGGGTATGTATGCAATAAACTTTTTTTCATGGGTAAATATGCAATTTCAAAATTTTTTAAGGGTACACCAGCAAAAAGCCCTTGGTATCCCTACAAGGTTATTTTTGTTTATTTAATTTTTTTTTTTAAAGAAAAATATTGTGAATGACAACCTACATTCCCAATAAGTGAGCCTAGTGACCACAAATCTAGAGTCCACTTTGAGAGTCCACTTTGTGGTTAATGGCATCCCACAAATATGCAAATTAATGTGAGATTAAGGTACATAATCACAGTGATTAATTGCATTACATTTATTTTTATATGATTTTATTAAAGAAAAAAACACAAGGCTAGTAATTTGATAAACATGTCTTCATGGACCATGGACTTTTTTTTTTGGTTCAACAGTTAACCCACTATCACACCTTTGTTTAAACATTTTTATTTTTATTTTATTTTTAATTTTTATTATATTTCTCGGTTAGCCAACTTGGATAAAATTTGAAGTTTTAATTACATAATTTATTCTTGTTTGATATTCAAATTATATTGGGTGTTTTTTTTAAGCATACAACACCAAATCTAATTAATTATCAAATATCATGCAATAATACATGAACGATAGATGAAAATTTTTCCTTTTTAACTCCTTCCATGCACCCCTTTGTAAACATTTAACATTTACATATATTTATATAGGTTATATATTTTCTATTTTACATTCATATTTATTAAATATAAAAAATTAAATAGAGATAAAAAAAAAGTCTAACATTTAATCAGCTTCCACTCTAATTTTTTTTTAAAAAAAATAAATAAATAAACTACAAATTTATTGAAAAAAAACATAATAATAATTAAAAGCATATAAATAAAAATACAAAAAGCGAAATAAAACACACAAATAAAAAGCTAAACGCAATCACCAGAAATGAAGCACGTCTCATCTCTAAAAATTCAATTTCTTAAGATTATATATTCAAATTATATATATATATATATATATATATATATTTAATATGAAAGCAAATTAATCGTGTTAAACCTGACCCAATCCGACCAAGCCCATATATTTTACAAGATTAGTACTAGAGTGGCTATGCCTACAAAGAAAGGTTGAAAGATACGTGTTTGGAGATCAATTAATCCGTACTAATTTATATATATAAAAATTCTAAGATTTGTGATTACCACTCGGTGTAGACTAACTTTCAAATATTTGATTCCAAAGTTAATGACACACTTAGCATGGCCCTTTTCTATACTTTAAATTTTCCTCCACATTATCAACCTAATTATAGTACAGTCCTTTCCATGCTTAATTATATAATAATAATTATACATCTTATGGTGCTGGTGTTCTATTATTATATTAAAAACAATTAAATCATTTAAAAATATGTAATTTAGAAAAAAAGAAAAAATAAGTAAGGAAAAAAGTGAATGGAAGAGATGTGGAATAACTTGATCATGAAGTACTAGTTAATACATTTGATAACACTTAATTATATGATAAGCATATGATGAGGTGTTATATGGCATTGTCCTTTAACATTACTTAAATATGGTTTTATATAATATTTAAGATTAACACAAATAACTTTCTAATGATCTCATAACACATCACTCTAACTTTCTAATCTAAACCAACTCTTAAATGTACCTCTAATTCCAACAAAAACTAGTGGAGTTTGCATATAATATAAAAATACATCAACATCACATAAACATATATATATATATATATAGACTTGATAGCTAACAATATTATTTCAAGGAGACAAAATGGATAGCCATTTTGGATGGGGAGGTGTAGTTGATGGATGGAGGAAAGGTCCTTGGACATCTCAAGAAGACAAGCTTCTTTGTGAGTATGTTAACATTCATGGAGAAGGGAGATGGAACTGTGTGTCCAACATCACAGGTATATATATATATATTTATATTTATATTTATATATATATAGTTTAATTGATGAATAAAGTTATTTATATATATATATATATATATATGTATGTTGATGTTGATATTAATGTGAAGGATTGAGAAGGAGTGGGAAGAGTTGTAGATTGAGATGGGTGAACTATCTTAGGCCAGACTTAAAGAGAGGAAAGATAACTCCTCAAGAGGAGAACATCATCTTAGAGTTGCATGCAAGATGGGGAAATAGGTAACTAATTAATTATCCATTACATCTCTTTCTTTCTCTCTCTCTCTATATATATATAATATTTTGGGTTGGTGTCAAGAATTCAAGCTTTCCTTTCATATATATAAATATGCATGTTATTCTAATTAAAAAGATAATAATTTGTTTGGTTTCTAAACTAAATAGATTTGTAAAGTTTTCATCTTTCTAATTGACATGGATCCACTGTAATTAATGTGACAATTTTTAGTATCTCAGTTGTCACCTTAATTTCAGGGATTAATAAACACAAACAAATTTATCAAGTTCATTCATTAAAATGAATTTATTTTTTTTACAGACCAAAATGTTTATTGTTATTATTTTCATTAATTTAATCTCGTAAATTCATTCTAAGCAAAGCTCTAAATACTTAATATATTTAGATATGGATGCAAGCTCATGCTTTATTATTATTATTATTATTATTGATATATATATATATATATATATATATATATATATATATAATTTATTATTTATCTAGAGTTCAATATTGTGAATACTTGGCACTCCAATGACTTCACCCTTTTTTGTTAAAAGCTAGAGTCCAACCATATTATGTTCTTTTAACCTCTCTCATTGTGTATATATATATATATATATATATGTTTTATGAAATGACTTCTTCCTTTATGTAATATGTATAACTACATGTATGTATAGTACATATATACATGTATAAAGTTGAAGCTCATGGATACATTGGAATTAAATATGTAAATAATGAATTAATGGTATGCATGAAGGTGGTCAACAATTGCAAGAAGTCTTCCTGGAAGAACAGACAATGAAATCAAGAACTATTGGAGAACACATTTCAAGAAAAGCCAAGTCTTCATCATCAAAAAATTAACCTTCAAAGATCAAAAATTACCAAAGTCTCTAATCCAACAAGATCAAAAATCATGAAAGAAGATGATGAAATGATGAAAGAAACAGTGATAAATCCACAACAAGTACTACTTGAACAAACAATGGCAACACAAGACATATTGGAAGATGATGATGATGAGATGATGAAATGCATATGCCCTTTTACTAGTTTTGTTCAAGTAAATGGTGGTTCTACTTCCATTAATGAAGATTGGAATGAGGATGAAAAACTGGGCTAGATTGTGGAATTTAGAGTAACTAGGAGTTCATGTGTTTATTTCTGTTTTAAGTTTTTGTTATTTATTATCTTCTTTAATTTCATGTCTCTCTAGATTAGTAGTGCTTTTCTTCTTAAAGAAAAGTTTCATAAGAAATTTTGATATTTCACTCCTTTTCATTAATCAGTTCATCTTCCTTGCAATAATAATAATAATAATAATAATAATAATAATAATAATAATAATACCGACAAGACTTAAAAAACCAAAAGGTGGCAGACATCAAGCGGTGCTCGGTGGAGTTCATGGGAAACATGATATATATCCATGCAGACACGTATTACACCACTTGTAAGCTTACCACCTTCACACACTGCATCTTTTGCCACGTGTCACTCTTCTCTTCAAATATATATATATATATAGTACAAAAGGGAAAGAAGAAGAAGAAGAAGAAGAGGAAGAAAAGGAAGAAGGGAGGTGAAGAATAATTTTGGAGGATCAAAACATAAATTAATCATAAAGATGGCAAGGACTGTTGTTGGAAAAAGCATGGTGACACCACTCTTGTTCTTGAACCTTGTGATGTATATAATTGTCTTGGGTTTTGCTAGTTGGTGCTTGAACCACTTCATCAATGGACAATCTCACTATCCTGGTTCCTATTTAATTTACCTTCTTTTTATTTTTATTTATTTATGCCATTTTCTATGATAACATATATATATATATATAATGATGAGTTATGGTGTGTATTAATTTAGATATTTTCCTTCTTTTCTCTTGTGTTTGGATAACATTTTTCTTTTTATTTCCCTCTTGTGTTTGGTTTATGTTGAGAGTACAAATTAAGTATTAAAAGCCTCTTTCTAGAATACTCTAATAATTTTAATATGTATGTGTACAAGTACCCTTGAATATTCTTCCCTATTTTTATTTTGATGGGATAACCTTGATATGTATATATGTGCACATAAGTTTAAAAAACTGTGTTTTATGACAACTATATATGTCTTATAATTATGAAGGAAACTAAATCCATGTCTTGATTACTATTTTTTTTAATAGTAATTAACCCTGTATATTTTACAAGTAGAAACCCAAATCAAAGGCAAAGCAATGCTCTAGATATATATATATATATATATATATATATATATATATATAGAACCTTGTTTGATTATGTTTTAAGTTATTAGAAAACCAAAAGCAAAGCAAAGCAAAGGAGGGCTTGCTTTACATAATTAGAGAGATTAATTAGAACTACATAAACCATAATTTATTTATTTAATTAAACCAATCAAATGCATCATTTTCATCCAACATAAAACATCAAAAAAGTTGTTTGATCTAATTAAGATTTCTTTCATTGTTTTTCAAATAGGGGTGGCCGGAAATGGAGCAACATTCTACTTCCTAGTCTTCGCAATCCTCGCCGGAGTTATCGGTGTGGTTTCAAAGCTCGCCAGTGCTTCTCATATTAGGGTTTGGAGGAATGACAGCCTTGCTGCAGCTTCTTCTTCTTCTCTCATTGCATGGGCCATCACTGCCCTTGCTTTTGGGTACGTACCTAATTACCTAAACACCCCTGCATGCATGCATGCATATATGCATTAACAATGATAATCACGTGCGTTAATTATACGTAGTATAATAAAATGGTTGCATGGCATGCAGGTTGGCATGCAAGGAGATACATTTGGGAGGATATAGAGGATGGAGACTTAGGGTTTTGGAGGCTTTCATTATAATATTAGCTTTGACTCAGTTGATTTACGTGGTGTTATTGCATGCAGGCATGTTTAGTGGCAAATATGGACCTGGTTACACTGATCCAGATTATGGTCATGAACAAGTTCCAAAGGGCAGTACTGGTGTTGCCACCAGAGCTTAATAATTAACTTGTTATATATTGTTAGGGTTTATGTATGTCTTGTTGTTTTGTGTTTGTGTGTTTGTTTGACACGTGTGCTGGTTTTTCTTGTTAAGTTGTTGGTGTGGTGTTATGTATGTTATGTATGTATGTATATATGAAAATAGTATGGTTTTATGGTTGTATATGTATTTATGTGAAAATATGGGATTAAACTTTGGCGAAGATGAAGTCAAAGTTTTTATGTTTTAATTATTTTTTGGAGTTCATTTGATGCTTCAACTTACCTTAATAAATAAATTTTATGTTTAAAACTTCCATAATGGTATATATGTATGTATATATATCGATTGATGAAACAAATATAGTTTTGCTTATATGGAATTCATTTGATACAATGAGACCTCAAGTTGCAAGGATAGAGTCTAAGCAAATAAATAAATAAATGTTATTCTTAAACTTTCATCAAAGTATATATATATACATACATAGTAAAAGGTATATTAAATGAACTCCAAATAATAAAAATGGACACCCACTATATATATATATATATATATATATATATATATATATATATATATATATATATATTAGTTTTTATAATGATATAGTTCATAGTTTATACTTGGAAATAAAACTATTTATTGAAAAAATGTGATATATTTACTAAACTGAAATGAACTTCATTTGTTACAAACATCCTTATTTTGATGAAGTTCGTTTAATGTATAAATACTGTATCATTATAATTGTAGTGATACTATAGAAATATTATGTATACGAAACATAAATCAGCGTATTTACCAATAAGATATCATTCCATATGGTAAAATTTCTAGGGGTCATTAAGCTATCTGGTACAACATCATATCTGTTTGTCTCTTTGACATCATTATATAGGGAGGAGCTAGTTCTCTTCGTCAAAATAAATAAATAAATAAATAAATAAATAAATTACATAAATAACTTCATCTTATTAAATTGAATTACATTAAAATAAATTATTATTCGGACAAAGCATATGCCATGAATAATATGAAAAATATATTTTTTTTGTCCTTAAAATAAACATTAGATATAGTTCAGATGGCAATTTCAATAATATGAAGCCCTTAAGTGTAAATCTTGACCAAGCTTCAAGATTCGCAGTCTCTCTAATCCAACGGTTGTGATTATCTTATTAGAAAATAGAGCAATTTAAGAGAAAGATCGCACCTTTGCGGTGAACCAAAGCTGAAGAATTTCGCCAGAGAGAGCTCCAATGGAGGGCGCCGGCGGCGAGCTCGACGACGAGATCCGCGCCCAGTTCCCCCTCTCGTTCGGGAAGAAGTCCGGGCGGCCACCGCCCAACTCCTCCAGTGTCCACTCCTCCACTCGCCGCGCTGTTGGCCCCGTCTCCGTGGACCGGAACCCTAACCCTAGCTCTAGTGGATCCAAGAGTCGTGATGTTCAAGAGGAGGAGGAGGAGGATGCGATGATTGGGCCTCCGCCGCCACCACCGCAGCCGGAGGTATCACAGGATGAAGATGACCAGATGATGATTGGACCTCCCCGGGCACCGCCGCCTTCTGACCAATTGGGATCGGATGATGAGGATGAGATGGACTCCGATGATGAAGATGGACCGGAGGAGTTTCGTAGGATTCCACTCAGCAATGAGATCGTTCTCAGAGGACATTCCAAGGTACTCATAAAAATCCCATTTTTTTTTATGATATAAATTTTTTTTTTTTTAGTTCTGATGTGCTATGCATGATATTGTTCTAACAATTTCATCTTAATTTCTTGAATTGTAATATCTGGCAAATAATCAATGAGATGGGTAGTATGCTTAGCAGTGAAGAATTTAGGAAATGGTTCTGTATTTTTTTGGTGAATGATTGTTTATATTGATTGAATTTTAGAACTTTTTGTTGATCGTTCTTAATTTTCTTATGAGTTCTTAATGAAGTCTTGTATGTCTAGCAAATGTCCAATGTGCTATGCTTGGCAGTAGAGAATTTAGAAATGGCTCCTTTTTCTTTTCCGTGAGCAATTGTCTATTGGGTGTTAGCACTTTTTTTCTTTATCGTTTTTCAATGTTTTATGTGAATTTATATGTTCAATTTGGCATCTTTCAGGTTGTCTCGGCTCTTGCAATTGATCATTCAGGGTCAAGAGTTCTTACTGGAAGCTATGATTACACTGTTCGGATGTATGACTTCCAAGGGATGAATTCCAAGTTGCAGTCATTCAGGCAGCTGGAACCATTTGAGGGTCATCAAGTTCGTAGCTTGAGTTGGAGTCCAACAGCGGATCGATTTTTGTGTGTAACTGGCTCAGCTCAGGCCAAGGTCTCTTCTTTCATTTCATTTCAATTCATATTGTTAAAATATATATATATATATATAGAAATTGTTGCTTTAGTTTGACCAAGTATTTATATCTTCATTTCAGATTTATGACCGAGATGGCCTTACCTTAGGTGAGTTTATCAAGGGGGATATGTATATACGTGACTTGAAAAATACAAAGGGGCACATATCTGGCTTAAGCGGTGGAGAATGGAGTCCCAAGGCAAAGGATGAAATATTGACATCCTCTGAAGATGGATCCTTGCGGATATGGGATGTCAATGAATTCAATAGTCAAAAGCAGGTCTGTGCCTGATTATTAATAAGATGCTTAGATGTTTGGTTATCTCAATTAAAGTAAAGCAATTTGATTTATTAAAAATGTATGAACTGTTGCTTGATTTACTACCTGTTTTTTAAAGTTGTTTGTGAGAACAGTTAAAGAAGTGTTTATAATAACATGGCAGGAAGGAACCTCTGGACTCTAGAGATGCTCATGCAAATAACTATTTTAGTCTCTGTAATTGCTCTATGTATTCATGTCAAACTGATTCTTAACCTGTTTTTTGTGCCTTATTTATTGAAAATACTTACATAGAGTTTCTGTCAGTTCTGATATGGTATGAGTTGGAGCTTTCATATGAGAATACCATTACTTAGAAATTTATGGACTGTTACATGAACAGGTCATCAAGCCAAAGCTTGCAAGGCCAGCAAGAGTTCCAGTCACTGCCTGTGCTTGGGATAATACCGGTAAACGCATTGTTGGTGGTATTGGGGATGGCTCTATTCAGGTAGCTTCATCATTCAACATGTGTTCTGTATCACATTTTGTGCCCGCTATCTATGGATATCAAAGTGATGACTTAGTACTTGCGTTGGTATATCTTTTTTATGATTCACTGTTTTTAACTCATAATGCTTAGTTTGATTCCAATTTCGAGAAGGTTTAGTTAAACCTCATGTTTTTAATAGATTGTCATATTATAGGATATATAACCTACAATTTCTGGTTAGAGGTGGACAATGATAAAGGTCTTGCAAGTGGTAGGGTTGTGCTCAATGCATTGCTCATTTATTTATGTTCTTCTGTTGCGGCAGATGTGGAGCATCAAACCAGGATGGGGAAGCAGACCAGATATATACGTAGACAAAGGACATGCTGATGATATAACAGGACTCAAGTTTTCTGTCGATGGATTGCTCCTGCTGTCAAGAAGCCTTGATGGTACCTTGAAGGTAGTATGGTTTCCATTTCTTTAGTTTTCACATCTTCAAGCATAGCACATCATGCAACTGATGCTCACTTTGAGGAAGTTGTTTACATGACCAATGAAACAAAAATGCAAGTTACTGTAAATGTTGAATTTTTCCCAGGTTTGGGATTTGCGACAAATGAAGAGTTCTCTCAAGGTCTTTGAGGATCTTCCCAATCATTATGCGCAGACAAATGCTGCTTTTAGCCCTGATGAGCAGTTAATTTTTACTGGGACCTCTATTGAGAAGGAAGGCACAAATGGAGGCATGCTCTGCTTTTTTTGACCGAAGAAAACTCGAGCTTGTATCAAGGGTTGGAATATCCTCTAAATATAGTGTTGTTCGTTGTGCCTGGCATCCGAAGATTAATCAGGTATAGATTTAGCATTATAAGTTCATGTCTTTCTTGATGGTTAATGATAGCACATTCTTAGACTCTCAGCCAAACCTCTGTTTTTTTCCTGCAGGTCTTTTGCAACAGTCGGGGACAAGAAGGAAGGAGGGAGTCACATACTGTATGATCCATCTATCAGTAAGAGAGGAGCACTTGTTTGCGTTGGAAGAGCTCCTCGACAAAAATCAGTTGATGATTACGAAGTGCAACCAGTTGTTCACAATCCGCATGCATTACCTTTATTCAGAGACCAGCCCAGCCGTAAACGACAAAGAGAAAAAGCATTGAAAGATCCTCTTAAATCACACAAACCTGAAATACCTATGACAGGCCCTGGTCACGGTGGAAGAGTCGGTACTACCAAAGGCAGTTTATTGACTCAGTATCTTCTGAAGGTAAACATTTGTTTAAAATTATTTCCACTCAACTGATTCGGCTTTTCAACTTTGGAAGCTTTTATGTAACATTTTATTTTTTTTATTTTTAATGCAGCAAGGTGGGTTAATTAAGGAGACCTGGATGGAAGAAGATCCTAGAGAAGCTATACTTAAATTTGCCGATGTAGCAGCTAAAGACCCGAAGTTCATTGCACCTGCATATGCGGAAACTCAACCAGAACCTGTTTTCGCAAAGTCGGATTCTGACGAAGAGAAGGAGAAATGACTCGGTATGTGTATTTAGTTCTTGTATCATCATTAAAACCTGAGATGTCAGAGTAACAAAACTCAGATGTTCTTAACTTTTCAACAATCATTTGAGAGAACTGCCAATAATTTGAAGAGCATTTGCTTGTTTGTTTTCACTGGCATTTACAGATTTTATTTCTTGTCATTTCATGAATTAACTGGTTTGTTTGATCTAATGCAGTTCATAAGACAAGCAAATTGCTTCAAATCAGTAAATTTGAAGAGCAAAAAGATGGGGATCTTTGATGATACAAATGGAATGAAAAAGAAATAAGAACCATTTTGCTTTCATGATCATGTACTGTTTTTCATTCAGGGAAATCCTCAGTACTGTAAAGTCACTGTAATTTGTATGGAAAATTTGAGTTCAATGTGAGTGTATAAACTCAATTTCTGACAAAAGTTAAATAGAATTACTGATTTTGAGGCTTATGTGTTGTCATGATTCTTTGAAGTTCAATTTTGTGCATTTCATTTGCAGTCACAAATAAAATTTCACAGGAACCTGAACATTTGGATTATTAACTATCAAACAGTGTACATGTATTAAAATATCAAGTCCAAATCACTTAATAATCTTTTCAAGCAAATACTACAAGAATTTGGTACAAACAAACGTATATCAAACACTTTTCATTTCGACGAATAGAAATACAAGTGATTTGAATCATTTTTACAGATTAAAAGAGAAGATAACTAGGCTTACCATCTTTCATCGCCTTCCCAATTATTCTTCTCCTTTGGCCCTGTCGGTCCTTCCTCCCCGTACAACTCCATGGGGAGTTTATCGAAAATGGTCTCGACAGAGAACCGGAGATTAATTGGCAGAAAACCAATTATCTTGTCCAGATCTGATCTAGAATTATATGTAATCGTCGGACCCCATTCCCGCATGAATTGCAACCAACACGGTTCAGTCACAACATCAGCAAGATACTCAGCTGCGACAATTTGATACTTAACACTCGAATCTACTGAAAAATTGCTGCTAGCCGCGTCATTCCTCACACCGATTCCAAGCTTTTCAGAACCTTGGAGGTAGTTTCCTGGGTGTGGGAAACTCGCATGCCCGCTCTTTGATGAATACACAATTGCTTTGTTATCTTTGATAAATTCCAGGTCACAAACACTCACCCATTCTCCACCGCTGTGCTGCGAGAAATATATACCCCAAAGCTCGCCGGTAAAATTGCTAATACGTAGAGTGAAATGCTCCCAGTCGGAAACATGCTGCCCAATTTTGTGTAGTGCGAAATTGAGCAACCCGATCTTGATTGTTGCGGGGCCATTGAACGGGCAAAACACCCACATCGCAATGTCCGTGAAAGTTCCTCCGAGAGCTGGCTTTACATGAGCATACAGCTCAGCACTGTCCATGTCTCCATGCTTAACATAACTGTTCCGATCATCATCGGGTAAATCTATCCAGTATTCTCCATCATTCACACCACCGCTAGGCAGGTTCGAACCTTCTATGTCAATAGGCTCCCCGAGAGTCTTGCCGTTCCTGTGTAATGTAGCCCCGTTCTTGAAAAACCATGAGACCGACGAGGGTAAATACACTTCCTTAGGATGGAAAAAAACACTGTCGGACCATAATGACTTATTAGAGCATTGATCTGCTCCAAATTTGGCATGGCATATAAAGAGGAATCAAGATTTTTTAAGCAAGAGACATCGACCATTTCTCCAGAGAAGTTATAACTGCTGCAGCAAAATGTTCCAACTGGCAGGCCTTTCGCCCACATTCCCCGACAGCAGGGTCGTGATTTCCATACCTGAAACTCAAAAAGCCCTGCTTCCGACTTAAATATCAAATCCTTAGTTTCACATGTTTCAGTAAGATCAGACTGAACACATCTGACTTCTTCAAGAGAAGGCTTGTCAGGACTTTTAGTGACAACATAGCCAACAGCTTTATAACCTTCAGGTGGCAATGGAAGCCAGAAGTAACCACAAGAAACATCGAAATTGCCATTCCCGTCATCTGAACACCAAACAAGTTCATAGTCAATAGGTTTCTCAAGAGCTCGAGCTCTTGTTCCACAGACTTCAATCTCCCTTGCCACAAGAACAAAACCATGCAAAGGCTTGTCATTTGTTTGACCATAATGACCAAGACTGAAAAAGCCATCGGGTATATCAATCGGTCTATAAAATGTAGCCCCGTTACTATTTTCATCAAGCTGAACACAACTCCAAATTTTCTGAAACTTCTTAATCTGTACAACCTCAAGTTCACCTATGCAAATTGATCCCTCAGCAAATCCTCCACCTGCCACAACAGCATTGTAACAAAAACTAAAATACAATCAACAGAAAGTAAGAACCACAACCAAAAGGACAATGCCAAGCACAAAACAGAAAACAGATGTCACTATAATTCACACTGCAGATAAGAGTCTGGATGTTTTGTCATATAATAAAGCATCAATTTCATAGAACCAAATAATTATCCTTTTTTTCTAAATCCCAATGCTTGAAGATTATGCTTACCAGATATCAACATATAAATAGTAATTTAAATGAATGAAAAAAATCCAAACTCTCATAAACAATGAATGAATATAGTCCACCAAAAAGTTCAACTACCATCTGATCTCTTCAAACAATATAAACCTAAATACCTAAAAAAAAATTCCCAAGAAAAGGAGCCCCAAAAATTGAGTCTTTCAGCAATAATCAAAGATACAACAACCAAAAGAGAAGAACAAATTGAGAAAATAACTCATAAAATTGAAGGCAATCAGTAAACCCTAGCAAATAAACCATAAATCAGGAAAAAAGGTCTCACCTTTGGGCCACTGAGGCAAAGCACAAGGAAGAGAGAAGGGCTTCGGCTCATGAAATTCCTTCTGAGACGCAGCCCCACACCACCATCCCAAGCAATCGGAGCAATCCATCTTAATTCTCCAGTCTCGAAAAAACCCTAGCTTTCAATCCGATTCCTCTACAAATTGTTGGAGTTACACACACGTTCCTTGAATTCCATGGAAGCGACAATGATTTGTGGCCCGTGAAGCAATAATGGAAAAATCAAGGTGGCCTCTTTTGACATTTTCAAGGATTAGGGTTGGACATTAGCTTGATTAGGGTTAGGGTTAGGGTTAGGGTTAGGGTTAGAAATTTATAGTGGAGAAGTGGAGAGAAAGAGAAGAGGAAAAAGGCGGGGAAAGAGAAAGACGTTTATTAACGGTTATTTTACATTTTAACCCCTATAAAAGTTTTTAATTTATAAAATTTTGCTTGATTGTTTTTTAAGAAATTATCTTTATCTACACTCAAAGAATAATTAAACACTTTTCAGCATTTTGGCCTTTTATTTTTATTTGCCTTTAATTTGTTCTTTTCTTCATGCCGAAAAATATAAATAATTATTAATACTACATCTCTTTTAATTAAATAATACTAACAAAAAAAAGTCTTTGTACAATTACCTACTTTTCCAAGGGTATGCAAGCAATTGTCTCTTTCTTCATTGATGAGATAGATTGACACTCAATCAACCATAAAAATATCAATAAATTAATTGCGAATTCTAATAAATCAAAAACCAAATAATAAGAATTCAACAAAATATCATCACAGAGAGAAATACAAAATGGTCAATGGTGCATTTTGGAGACCATTGTTACAAGTTGCAGCATCAATTGAGAACCAAGAACTTATAATTCCACCATTTGATTCAATTCCATTAAACCACTTATCGATGAGCTTGAATCCATAGTTCGAAGCTGCGGAGAGTATCAAATTTTCATCGACTCTCCTTTGGATATGACATAGAATTAAAGCCGGTTTTCTTTCGCCCTGAAAATCTTCAGATATCATCTTCCTCGCAGTTTCAAACAAAGGAGATATAGCTTCAGAGTTGTAGGTAACATCAGTGCCTATGATGACATCGAAGCCTCCGGCGAGATCCTTGATGTCCTTTATATCATCGGTGTTTCCCCATAACAACTTCTTGACGACAAGTTTAGTGAGTAGGTTTGGTTCTACATTTGCGGCAATGTTCTCATTCAGGAGGTTTAATGATTCTTTGTCTCCATCGGTGGCAACCACGAGTTCTGCTGATCGAGCCGCTACCATGGAACAGATACCGGCAGAGCCACAGCCTAATTCCAAAACCTTTTTCCCCGAAACAATCGAAGGGTTGTCGGATAATACATTGCATATAAAGCGGGCGGATTCCCACAGCATAAGGCCGGTTGATTTGCATGTGTGTTGATGCTCTTTCCCGAGTATTTTTATTCTAAAGTTGCAGTTTTTTAGTTTGATCTCAGTAATCTGTGTGCAAACAAACTTCATATTATAAATCTGGATATCAAGAATTTCGGCTTCGTTAATGAGGGAGGAGAATTTAGTCTATTCAAGATGATTACAGAAAAAGAAAAATATTACCTCATTGATGGATGGCACGGAGTCAAACATTGCGGTGATACTTTCAGACATGTCGATCTCAAGGTCACTTGCAGGATCCTTTGTGCACAAATCCTTACCAGGTCTCTCTACTGATTCTTGCCCACCAGAAAAGTTCAGGGAGAATACAGCTTGAATCCAACGCCTGAAAAATACAAAGAACCGGCTCAATCTAAGCGGAGAAAAGAACATATTTTTTTCGGTGATTTGTAGCAGGAGATCGATTCCAATTTTTTTGCTACCGATTCATCACCAATTCTCGAGATCGGTTCTCCATTTGCTTGTTGTAGACGCTAATTTCATCGGGTCTCAAATCCATTTTGTTCGAATAAAGTTGTCAGGTGATCATTTGAAAAATAATATGCACGCTGTAGAAGCAAGTGTCTTATCAGGATCTTGAAAGAGCAGGATATATACTATAGTTCTAGAACAATCACTGGCTCGATTGAACTTACAGTACCATCACCTCTGACGTAAAAGTTTTCACTAATTTGCTGCTCCTTGGAAGTGAATCTTTCCTGTAAATTGTTGTCATAAAATAAAGTTACCCCTAGTAAGAAATAAACTAAATTATAACCCAACTAAATGTCACGGATTTTCCGTGAAGTCCAAAAGACTCCAAACAAACTACAATATGACCGAAATGTTTAAAAAGTGTAAACATCCAAAAATGTTTTAGTAATCAAGAAGAAATATGATCGACTTGAAGATACGCCAAATACTGTGCTCAATAGAAACCCAACCTGAGCAAGGTCGCCGGCAGCATAGTCCCGGAGAAGCACATGGCCATTAGGCTGAAAGTCATTGTCAGCTTATGATGATAAAAATAGTAAATACAAGACAAAGGAGTATTGATTTTTAATTTGATTCTCGTATAGCCAACACAAAATATACCTTGAGAACCTTCCTGATATTCTGCAATACTAAAGGCATCTTTTCTGGAGATACTGCAGACAACACAAAAATCTACTTATTATGTCAAATGGGGACCATCTCAATGAAGCTCTACCACCGAACAAATTGAAAAAAATAACAAACAAAAAGAGTTAGTAGACTTTCACAATACCATAGTTGCCACATCAACTGATGATGGTGCTACAATTTCATTGAGATTGTGCTGAGTGAGATCACAAACAAATGCATTTACTCGATCTTCTGAAAAATCTTTATGTGCCTGCCACATTTAAGTTCTTCACTAAGAAATGACGAAAACAATTAATTCTAACAAGGTCTTCAAATAAGATACATAAACTGGAGATGATAAATTGTCCTAGATTCTGAAATCCATTATAAATTATCCAGACCTAACAAATTAAACTCCAAGGAGAAGAGTTCAGCAAGAATGAACAAGCATAAAGAGGTTTGTACCTTGACTAAGTCGATAGCACGTGGTGAAAAATCACAAGCATGGACAAAGATATTAGGATGGTTAGCAATTAAAGGGAATACAGTGTTCCCTGCTCCACAACCAACCTGCCGATAAAAACTTACTGATTAAATACAACAAAGAGTGCAAATCAAAATCATTTTAATGAAAAACAATGCAAGTACTAATAAATTTAGCATTTAACAACAAAGATAATAAGAACACCGTTAATGGTTCCCAAGAGAAAGCTATATATATATAGATAGGATTAAGAAACTGCTGAATTTATACACTAAAATAATAAACAAAGAAAAGCATAAACAGATGAACACATAATTTTTCAACTAAGTTTTCTTGAAATCAATCAAAACGATTATTTACCTCCAAAACTACAAGATTCTTGCCATCCGGAGCCTGAAAACACAGAAGCAGACAATCAAAAACCTGAAAAAAGAAGTCTTTCAAAGATTAAAATAAGTTTCTGTTTTAGTAAAAGGCCTTGAAATAGCTGCCCCATTCTTTGTCCAAGTAATGCCGATCTTTGAAGAACTAAAACCACTCAAAAATCAAACTTTTTATTGATTTTCTTCAGAAACAAATAGAATTCCACTAACTAGAACTCAAAAAAATCAAGAATAAAAAAAGAACCTTATCCTTGTGACGCCGATAGAAGAGATCCCAATACCTTCCAGCCTCCCTCTCATACTTCTCTGCGAAAAAAAACCAAAAGTTCGATCTTTTCTTTAAAAACCCAACTTCCAAGAGATCAAGATGAAGGAGAAGAATTGGCCACCTTTCCAGAAGGGCGTGACTTGCCTCGCCGGCGACGGAGAAGCAGAATAGATGAGCATCTTCTTCGCCGCCATTGCCGCCACCGCGAGAACCTTGAAGCTAGGGTTTTAGATTCCGCGCCATCGTGGAGGAATGATCTTGACCGTTCATTCAATTCGGGCATGATTCTCAGACCCGTTAAGGAAACATCCGAATCCGATTTCAGAAGTGGGCTAAGTGGGCTTGGGCTTCCCTTCCAAGCCCATTGCTCAAACTATTATATTATTGAATAAATTATTATTATTTATTAAATAAATGTTAACATGAATTTTGTCATTTTAAATTGCAAAGATTTATGTTTTAGAAATAAATTTATTTATATAATTAATATTTTTATACTTTTAAGAAGTATATACATGAAAGAATATAAGCCATGGTTATTAACTATGAGCAAGGTGTGTACATACATGAAACGTAGTTATATAGAAATATATGAATAAATTTGAGATTTTACAAGGGATATTTGTAAATAAATAATTCATATTTTTAATTATAATAGTGTGTATATATATTTAATAAAAATGAACAAAATTATTTCAATAAATTAATATTTGAATTCATCCCTTTAGCACAATATGAATACTCTAAATAAAAAATCGAGTGCCAATAAATTAAAAAAACTTTTGGAAATATTACCTTGATAGAATATAAACACTCTATACAAAAAGATTTAGTGTCAATAAACCAAAAACTTTCATAAATATTTTTCATAAAAAAATAATCTCAAACTCAAATTATATATATATATATATATATATATATATATATATATATGTAAATGTATGTAAGTGGGACTCTGGGAGGATGTGGAAAAGGAAACAATGGTGAGGTGGTGGGCAATTGTTTTGCTTATATTATATTATAAATAATAAAATTAAAGCTTGCCACGTTGATGATCAGTTTACACTATTAAAAGTTAATGTTTATATATATTTTTATATATAAAGTTAATGAATATGTATATGTGCACACATCATCTCCATTAATTAGTGGAGATATTTTGTTTAATCAAATTTTTAACATGGATAATGGAACTCGATATATATATATATATATATATATATATGATGGGAAAAAAAATTCAAATATATATATAACATAACCAAATGACTTTTTTAGTCCTTAGGTAAGGTGTCTATATTTTTTTACTGAGCATACAAGTTCAGGCCTTGGTTTTATGCAAAGTAATAACATGTCCCATGCTTTACATACTTCTTATTTGGTTTTTCATATTTTTTTAAATATATATAACATAAATTTTATAAAAAAATTTTGCTCGTGTGCTTCTCAAATTGGTAAACTGTGTTTGTGTGTGTATATATATATTATTCGTACACAACCAAAAAAATAAAAAAATAAATAAAAGAGAAAATAATAACAGGGTTGAGAAAACAAAAAAGGAGAGAAGAGAGCAGTTAGATAGTGATCTAATGCACTGGGACATATCTGATTGAAAAAATCTGTTGACGTCCTGAGATGACGAGGACTCATATATATATATATATATATATATATATATATATATATATATATATATATATATATATAATTCAAAGAAGTGTGTGTTATTTGTAGATTTTAGAAGGGTGTCTATGTAATATAAAAGGTTTAATATATTTTTTTAATATAACATCCAAATCTATAATGTATTTAATTTAAGGTCCTCATTGGATTCCAAAGAGGAAAAACATAATGAAAAGGCCTAAGATTGACGGAGATTCCACAATTCACAAACCAAAATGTTTAATTTAATCAAATTTTATATTCTCTATGCAAAAAGATACCAACATTGTTTTTATATTATCATGTATATACCTAATGATTCCATTTGTCTTCTTCTTTCTATATATTAAAGTTAATGTTTATTTATTTATTTATTTAAGATGATGGCTATTTTCATTTTTGTCCTTTACCTTAAAAAATAAAATTAAATTTCATCATCTATATTAATTAATAAACTTATAAATATTTTTTCTTCTTTATTATTATTTTTATTTGGTTAAAACAAAGTGATCTCGTCTGGTTTCAAAACTAGATTATTCTTTAGTTCTCCCCTAACACAGCTTGACACGTATCCCCTAACTACAATATAAAAAAAATTAGAACATCATATCATATGAGAATACTGTGTGAGACTGTGATAGGAAAGGATCAGGGAATAACCTGATTCTGGAACCAGGTAAGATGACTTAAAAAAAAAAAAGGACAAATAAATAATTAATAAAAGATATTTGTAAGAATATACCTACAAAAGTATTTATTTATTTGTTTAATAAAAAAATGTTGGACTCATTAGGACTATAATCTCTAATTAAATAAGACTGAAAAACTCTTCAAAGAACTTGAATTTCTTTGTTAACAAGAGAATGTTCATCAAAGGTTCAAGAATGGAGGAATGGGGACCAAAATGGAAGCTAAAGAAGACGAAGAATTGAAGACAACGACGACGATGAGATGATTATGAAGACTGTTGGAGCTCTATATCATGAAAGAGCTCTAGGCAAGTCTGTTGCTTGGCTTTTGATCCATTAATAATGCACTTGTTTTCATGTTTTTTGTTTTTGTTTTTATGTTTTTATTTCATTTGGAGTGACCTTGTTTCAATGTATGAATGGAAAAAAAAAATAATTAACTTTGATTTTCAATTCATGAGAGTCAATGTTTATATCTGCAGAAATTTATAGATTTCTAATTCCCGGGTTTTGAATAAATCTTAGTTACTTTTTTTGAATAAATCTTAGTTACTTTTCGAGCATAATTAGCTTTTTAAATGATCAATAATATCTGCAGAAATTCATTGAAGTCTAATACGAACATTCGGTATAAGGATTAATACGAGAATTTGTAACATGATTAATAGTTTTCAATGATTCTTAAGCAGTAATATTTTGAATCCTGTCGTAAAATTGAAAAATGATCGATACTGAAACTAATATGAGTTTTCAGTATCGGAAAACATTCAAACTGAAGAGATTACCACCGAGCATTGAAGACAAACAAATTTTTACCAATCTATTTATTTTTATTTCACCAGCAGAAACAAGCTTACATATGTCTTGAATTCAATGACAAAGACTAGTTTGACAGAGGAAGTGACACAGAAACTTATTGTTCTAAAGACATCACCACATGCTAGAAATTGCAAGCATACAACATGAATAACTTTGACTACAAAAATGCAGACAAAATAAGAGAGAGATAATAAGTAGATATGAATGGAGTGGACCTGCCAAACTTTCAAGCATTGAATTGCTTTTAAGTCCTTGCGTCCAGGGCGAGGATGGTGCTCAAATTCATCGGGCTCATGTAGTCCGGGGAGCCAGTCAGGATTTGTCTCACAATGATCCGGTTAGCTCTTTCGGTCGGATGGAAAGCATCCCAAAATGCAAAGATATTTCTATCGGGACATAAGTTGGATGCAATAGTACATAGGCCAATGCCATTGTACGGTCCTTGCCCACAGCATGCGATCTTTGAGGTGATAAATCCTGTGGAATGAAAACAATTAAGATATGTGTGTATATGGAGATTTCGTATCGAGTATTTTTGAGAGTACTAACCGTAGGGCTCGTGGGTTGGAAATGAAATCCATGTGCATTCTGAAAGCATTTGCTGCGATGAAGACATCAGAACCGAGTTGGGAGTTTAGATCATTTATCATTTGGACAAGTTGACCATTGAACATGTCGCCAGCTCTCTGAAGCTCGACGTCGCACTGGCCATCCCTGCTTCTCATTGCAAGCTCTGCTGGTACACAGCCGAGGGGTCCAGTTCCGGTGACCAGAACTCTTCTAGCGCCCAATTCATATAGTTTCTGTAATTCAACAAAAACTTGACTTAGCTAGTAATCTTTACTTTGTTTACTGATCATTTTGGATTCAAGCAATCAAATAATGTGTAATTCAAATTAGAAGTAGGATGAAAAGAAGAGAAAGAATGAGGAGAGAAGATTTACGGCAAGAATTTTCTTGTATTCAGAGACAATGTAGCGGGACGTAGTCAGGCAGTGAGAACTCGCGGGATCTCACAGAGTAAGGGATCAAGTAATAATTGTTGACAAAATCATTGCCTCCAAGAGTGATGAGAACCAGGGCCTGGTTCACTAGCTGTTGTGTCTGTTCAGGGCCGACAAGAGAGCTAAGCCTCTGTTGGTACTGTTGGAAGTATTGCAGTTGCTTGGTGATACGAATTATATTCAACTACACAACATCAGAATCAATCAAAGTTTTTAGTTAACAGCAATTGTCATAATACTGAAAACAAGTAATCGAACTGAGTATATAGATATATATATTTGCATGAATTCAATGCTCACAAATTGAATTCCTGTATCATTGAGAATTCCAATTCCAGCTGATGCAAAGTTTGCGCCCACAAGCAGTCTCTCCCGCGGAGCTCTGGGAGCTAAGTATGGCAATGTTGGCTCAGCTCCGAGATATTCACCTGAGGAAGAAACATCGAAGATTTCTAAACTTCATATAGATTGAGAAATGGTAGTGTTCTTCAAATTGGCTGCATGCTTGCGCCATGCATAGTAAAAAGAAAAAATTGACACTTACTGATAATGTCAGGAATGTTAAGGCCATTGGAAAAGCGGCCAGTTGCTCGGCGAGTCGGGAAGTCAATGCCGTAAGGAGGGGAATCGGCCCTTGCTGTTGTTGCCAAGAAGTTGTTATTGCCACTGTCAACCAGAGAATCACCAAAGACGAAGAATGCACGAGCCTCTGTAGAAGTTAAAGTTCCCAGAGTTACAAGGCCAACCAAGGAGATGATAAGAGTAATGAAGGAGGCCATCATGATATAGATCAAGTGTTTTGACCAGCTAGAGCCTTGTATTGGATTGCTGTGTACATGAAGTCCAAGATATAGTGGCTTTATATAAGCTCACATGCATGCCTACAATAATTCATCTTTCATCTTATGAGGTCAAGACGGCCATTAGAGGACCACCAAATTGATGGTTTGAAAGTTACAGATATGAAGATCTTAGCAAAGAATGCCATGCAATTTTTACTGATGAAGTTGCTCAAAAGCACGAGTTGGTGGTTGGCTGCTTCCTTCATCTATCTCTTACTAGCCCTTAACTCCAACCAGGTCCATTGTTCTAAATGTTATTTCTTTGACAACAAGGCGGTAGATAAAACTATTTATTAGGTAACTAATTTTGGTAGCTCAATATCCACCACGCCAATGGTTGATTGGCTTTTCCAGCTTGAACTCATCAAATATTCAATGATGTTGTAGCAATAACAACAATGTTCATGACTAATTTATCTAGATTTGTAGGGGGGAAACAAAATTCAAACCATTTACTGAATTTTTACGAGCATAGTAAAAGAACTGAGACATATAGAAAGGTGAAGATAATAACACTATTTTATGCTAATATATTAAAGCAACAAACTATAGTCAATAGCAAGTAATGGCCAATAAGATCTCAGACAGTAAAAGTAGAACTTGTTTACTTGAGCTTTTGAAAGTATGTTCCATTCTATCCAAAGAAAAAGGCCATGGTTTTAGCTGTATTGGAATTAATATAAAGGAGAAGGGAAGTTTAAAATGAAGGAAGTAAAATTTAAAAAAAAAAACACTTCAATAATACTGTGTTTTCACAGATGATCAAACTCAACAAAACAATTCACATTGTTTTCTTTTTTATCTATTTCTTTTCAATCCAAACACATCCTTAAACAATTCACACCCTTAAACTTGTTCTTTTCTTTTTCATTTTTTTGTTTCTTTGAATGAATTTCAGGAACTCTGTCCAAAGATTTTTCAGGAGGAATGACAGAGATACTGAATGGCTTTCCATTGTTTGTAACTAAATAAGGAGGATACATTGTTCTTTCAGTACACTGTTCTTGTTTTCTCAGTAAGACAGTTTTAATGGGGTCAAGGAAAAGCTGCTTCTAGGGCTGATATCTGACGACTCAACCAATGCCACCTTCAATTGATGATGAACAAAAAAAAAGAAAAAAAAGGAGAAGCCAGTATCTCCATCAATCTTTACCATGAATATTTATGATGGTGTCAGAAGGGAGGTAGGGGTTCAACTCATGTCCATGTGAAATGCATAAATAGGTAGGGTCATTTTTTTAAAGAAGAGTAGATGAATCCACCTCCCTATGACACGTCCCCTCCCACTACATTGTTAGAACTTAGAAGGCAGTAATGCAGCTTAACTAACATCAACTACTACACAGCTAGCATTCTACTATTCACTCACTACCATGCCAAAGTTCTCTAAAAAACAATTGCAACCAGCCTGTTAGATTCTGCAGTTAATTAGAGTGCATTTATTTTTAACACATTTCATTATGTGAGATATTCTAAAAGCAGAATAATATAAGCATTCTTCACTGTTTGCTTGAGTGAATTAAGTACTGATTCTATTGAAGTTTACGTGGAGTAGTTTTCCTTTATGCAATGCATGGATGACACAAGAACAATCAAAGTATAACTGATAAGTATCAAACTCATACCTCAATTTCCGGCTATTGAATCTATCTGTCTACCATCAGAAATAAAATCTTCAGCCTACCACCACCGGCTGATTTCCAGGGCCCCTACAAGTATGTCCTCTAATGCCGGGTTTCACCAGTATCTTCCCATGACCAGAAAGTACAACCAGCACAGAACTTTCTTTTCGCATCCACTGAAAGTGTTGTTTCTCACCTCCGACTTGATGGAACTTTCAATACAATATGAACCGCATTTGTTGTTGAACCTGTGTGAATAAATTGCCCATTGTGGTGAATAAATATTATTCAGTCCATTTTATTGTTTTCATTATTATTTATAAAGGTCCAAGGTTCCTGCCATTCCTAAACAATAATTCAAGTCTTATTAGTGTATGGCCACTGACTGGTAATAGTGTTACAAAGTGTGATTTCAGCTGGAAGTTGATAAAGTCTTGCAAATGCTAATTTTTGACAACTAAAAATGATAAGGTTTCAAAGATACATAGAAAACATTCATTTATTGGTCATCAGGAAGAATGCATTTAATCCATATCACATCCTTAAACCTTGCCGATTAAGGTATGCTCTTTGTTTATTAAAAATAAATTATAAATCACAAGACATCAACATTAATGTTTAATAAAATTGATTTGAAAGCTGACCTACAGTTTTAATGCCATTCCGCACATTTGATTTGAATACTATTAATATTTTAACACTCTAGTTGCTATCTGCAAAGCGGCTTTCAAGTAATGTGACAAACCCTTATTATTGTTTCTCTGTAGCGAAATTAGGTTTATGAAGGGTGTCAGTTAAGTTTCCAACATTTAATGGAGACTTATATCCAAAACACATGAATGCAGTGCTAGATTTGATTGGAAACAAGCTTTTTGGTATTAAACAGTGAGAGTGATTGAATCATGCATGTCATAATCAAGACATTAAGGGAGAAAAGCTCGATCAATTCGACAATGTGGAAATAGCATTATTCTCTAACTAATCAAAACCGATTCAATGTTAGCAGAATATCAATTTAGAATTTTCGGTTAGATTTGTTCAGGAAAAGTCGTTTTGTTTTAATTGGTGAAAGTGATGGAATCATGCATGTCATAATCAAGACATTAAGGAGAATAACACAATAAACCCTACATAAAAACTTATATATAAATAATATTGTTCTCTTTTTAATTAAAGCCAATCCAATGTTATAAAAACCAATACATCTCCATAAAGAGAGGTACTTACAATTACTTGAAACTCATTTCATGGTAGATTTTAAGTGCAAAAAAGCAACCAGGCCTGATAACCAAGTGAAAATAAATAAATCTCAAAGAAATCATTGCAATTTGAAAACATTACTAGAGTATGACATCTAACATGAATTATCTATCATTCATCATCAACCACACACAGAGTCTGGAACATTAAATCATCAAGAGTGTCTATGAATCACATCTAATATTTAGCGCAAAATAAACCGAATTTCTTCACCTATACAAACATATGAAAACCTTAACAAAATCCTGAATTCAAAAAGAAAATTACTGCATTACTGAATTCCAGTTCTGCATGTCATTTCCATAAAACCATTCATCTACAAATTGCTGCTATTTAAGTTAGTCATTAAAATATATATGGGTAGCTAAATCATAAAAAACCCAATATCCAGCTGCTGACTATGACTCTGCATCACCAAAAATGTAATTTTTTTGAGGCTTAGTTTCAAGATAAAACCACAAAAAAATTATTCTTTAAAAATACCAATTTTATCGGCAAAAACAAGCTCATTTACATAAACTGCATTTATTAGAGCAAGTCTTCGATACAAGCAATAAGATCTACAGCTAAGGATTAGATATGGCTGCTATTTTTTTCATTATGAACATCCAACATCATTGGAAAAAACAAATTTGCAGCAATATAACCAAAAAAATTACCTGAAATCTCACCTCTAGACTGAAATCCCACCCAGCAGGCTGCAAAAAGGCATTTTGATGATGAGAAATGTGATAAAATCACTGCCAATTAGTTGAAAATTAAGCAAAATCGTGAACCCTAACCAAATGGGGGAAAAATGCCATCTTTATAACAAAGAAAAACAAAAAAAGAAAAAGAAAAACGAGGAATTGAGAACCCAGAGAACGTCTAATCATTCCCGGTTCAATGAGTGCACACGGGTTTAACTGAACCCATTAAAACCGAACCGAACCACGAAAACATTTAGGTGGGTTTAATCGATCGAGTTCGAGCCGAGCAGCAAGCTACTCGACCTTGAGCTCGATTGAATATCGCTGCTTGATACTCGGCTCAAACTCGATCGAGTTTTATTTTTGTAGCTCAAGCTCGACTCGATGAATAAATCGAGCGACTCGAGCGCGTTCGATTAAGTTCAATAAAAACTAATAAACTCGGTTTGATAATAGATATTTTTATACTCGTACTTGAGCTAGAGCTCGAACTCGACTCGCTCGACTACTTGAGGTTGAGCTCGACTCAACCCTAAGCCAATCGAATTCGAGCTTTCCCCAAATCGAACTCCAATAGCTTACAAATAATTGTGTATCATTTACACCCGTTCAGTTTGGGCCTTTGCATCAAATTAAAACTAAACTTAATATTTAAAAAAAAAAATTACATTGATTAACATTTGTGCAAAAGTTTGAATTAATAACCACCTTTAAACTTAGCTTTTAAAATATAAATGCATTTTTTTAACTTAATAATGATACAAACCAGTGATTTAAAATGGCAATTAATGAATTCCAGAAATAATTGATCAATTTGTTTCACCCAAAGAAACAGAGTGAAAGTTTGAGTTACTGAAAATTTCACAATGTACCATCAGTTATCATACAACAAGCAACATGACAGAACTAACTTCTTTTTCCCTTAAAAAAAGAGGGGAGATATATATTTGGAATAGAGCATGTGGAACACAAAGCCATCCTGTATTCATAAGAAACTTTTGAGCTGTTCTTCAATTCATGTTTCCAACATCATGCTCTGCTGGTCTGCTGATGACGGCACGATGGACTGAAGCTCTTCACTTCTTGCTCATGTCGTTGAATGGCTGCGTGTTTTTTGTTTTCGATGTTGCTCAGCTTCGATCTTGAGTTTAGTATCATTCACTTCCCTTTTCGGCGTTTCTGCATTCCGGAACAATTGGAGCAGTACCATTTTCCCTTTGGATGTTCTTTCAGACCGACACAACCGAAGTGGAACCACTCTATCTTGCACTGTGGAATGAGAAAACAGAAAACAATCTTTACCGGATTGGCATAAAAACTGGAACAAAAGACGGGAAATTGATAGATAAACTGATTACATCTGGATTGTCACAAGCAACCATCTCTCCGAAGCTAACTTGGTTGCAGAAACAATATGTAGGTTCGTTTGGATCAACTGGCAGCTCTAAATCCATGCTTATCGGTTCTACTGCTGCTGCCGCCGCTAACCGTGTTCTGAACCGCACAAAGAAATGTGAGGCAGTGTAAACTAATCAGTGACGAACTAGAGTAAAATCATCTTATGATGTGTGTCTCACTTTTTACGGCCTCCTCGGCTACTTTCGCTTATCCTTCCGGATCTGGTGGTATTTTCAGTATTCAAGACGTTAGCTCCTGCACTTGCAGCAAGCTCTTTTTCTGCATATCAACAGTAAATCATCAGAAGAATTAACCAGAGATTGATGGGAAATGGAACAAATTTCATAAAAAAATTCCGGAAGAAACTATGAAAGAGAAAACCTTTCCGAATCTCTTCAAGTTTCCTCATGTATTGGTCAAGTTGTTGGATGTGAGCATCAACCTGCATCATTGATTTAGACACTCTGATTATGTGAATGATTGATTAACAACTTCCAGCAAAAGCTAACAAGTATCTGGCAACATGACACCATTTCAAAAAGTCCTCAAAAACATGGACCGACAAAGATAAGAGTAGAAGAATTAAATGAAATAAAATGAGACCAAACAAGATGAGAAAAACTTGTGGATCAAAACAAAATAAACTTGCGGCCAAAGGATGTTAAGGAAAAATGATCACAGAGTGTGTTCACAGAATCATTAGTTATGTTTAAAGGGAATAGCTACCCCAAAGTTGCCCAAAAAGACAAACATGTAATCCTTGCTCTATCATTCTAAATCCCAATGTCCTTGTGGTCAGGGTCACTTGAACCATGTTGAAATAGAAAAATCATAACACAGGTGAAACATTTCAAGTACAATAATGATAGTCAAGAATCCAACTCTGGAAATGTAATAAAGATTCCAAGCTATTATTTGCTGATTCAGCAATATGCTTAGTTCGGGTTGAAGCTTGTAACCTCAATTCCAACTATTGGAGGGAGTCAATTCAACATGCAATTGACTATAAATGGTGGACTGGTATAGGAAGGCAATATATTATCTGGTCATGATTAACATTAACATCAGATTATTGCAACAATTGAGTGAATGAAAAGACCTGCCACTAGCAGTTCTGAGATGTAATCTATGTTTTTAAGCCATAACTGAGAAAACCCAGAACCCAAAATAAATTGGGAACTCAAGTTCCAATGTCAGACTACACTGCATGAAATAGACATGCAGGCAAATCATTGAGGACTTTTATTAATTGAATGATCATATAGCAGAGCTCAGAGTCACCTACTATGTCATATGCTTGTACAGCCAATGCCACTTTTTCATCAGCAATTCTGATGCAGTGCTTTTGCTCCTCAAGAGCCTCATCAGAGAACCTGATGAGTGATGAATCAGGAGTAATGTTACCAGATTCAACTCCCCGCTTGATGTTCTCCATTTCTTGTTCACAACGCTGTTCATTTTGCCGTTGTACTCCTAAATGTATTACAAAGTAAAAATAGATGTTCATGTAATATTGAGCCTTAAAAATATGATTCAAAAGAACAAACAAAATGAAGGAATATGTAATGAGATCCAATAAAAAAATATGCAACCTCACAGATTAATAAGCAACTAATTACGCAAAACACATATGTAAATATCTTCAGTATTTTTTTGCACTAAGCACCTTTTTCTACCATGTTAACACCAAAGAATCAACCACCATATATCCTTTTCATGGCCTTACTTCAATATAGTTTCGTTAAAAAGGTTTTAATTAGTGAATTTGCAATGGGTACCCAAGATGGAACATCATCCATCCTCAGTCCAACATATAAGAAAAATGAACTGAAAAAAAGCGGTAAATGATCTAGAATATTCTCGGTGTTGCCAATAAGTCATACATGCGAAAAGTACTTGTCACTAAAAAAAAAAAAAACCTGATAACAACGCTGATAAAGTGGCATCTCTGCATGCAGAAAAAGAATTAAATATATTAGACTCTATATGGCACCTTGAAAACTTTTATCAAGATCCCGCATCATGCTGTAGTTACGTTGCAGCATCGCTGGGAGGGATTCTAAACCTAGGAAAAGAAATAATGATTAGACCGTCCTGTAAATTCTCATGAAACAAAAGAAACAAAGCAAACAAAAAAAAAAGATTTTTGAGGGGGAAGAAGAAGGAAAAGTAGGTCATGGTAACTTTTCTATGTAACTGCATTAAATTCATGAGCTGCACATCATTGGCATGGTGAGCAAATCATCCCTCAACCGCTGATTTTTTTTTTTTTTAAACTTATCGTATAGATTGAAAAGCAATTAATATACACAGAGAAAGATGATGAAAACAATTTAAATTGTGCATGTCCACAAGAACTTTCGCAAGAATAATAACAGCTAAGCACTTCCATAGAACAACAGTAAGCACACTTGATCATCTGCCCACCAAAGAATTTTGGCTTCGAAATAAACATCAATGCAATGGATGAATATTTGAAAACAAATGAGTTCACGGTGTGGGTTATGTGGTCTTTGTCAAACAATGGATTTTGTCAAAACTAGAGACAGGAAATGATAACCAACACAAATAACACAATCCCTTAGCAGCTGCTTCAGGACATTAGTCAATTATATACACAGTAAAAAGGTTTGAACTTTTGAGAAATTTCAAAATTGCGGAGAAGAATGTCTCATGTGAAGAGGACTGACTACAGTGATGTGACAAGTTTTTCACTTGACACAGAGTTTGATTTAACCAATCTGGAAAAATTGAATTTAAGCTATGCTGAAGCTTAGGATGTTCTTTGGATACTGGCAAGATCTTTCAATGATTTTCACAGCAGCAACTTGGATTCCAGCCACAAATTTTATTTTAAATAAAATCATAAAAAAATTACAAATGAACTTGTAGAACTAGGCCAAAACTTTATCGAAATCCATGAAACAACACAGGGACAGATTTGAGCAACAATTCCATTACCCACAGTGCTGCTGATAAATCCTATTAATCTATGAATGGAACCCTAGCTGAGGATCCTTCAAGCATTTCCATTAATGGTAACTAAATTCCAGCAAGAAAACTGATCCAGAAATAAAAATCAGCGATTTCCTTCAAAATAATACAATGAACAACTAAATAACTCAAATAACATGCAAAGCTTTAATCAGCAAACAGAATTCATTGCCAAATGAATTTCTATTTGAACAGTGATTATTTGGCCAAAGCTACCATCGATTGGTTCTGGAATGAAACCCCAACACAATTCCAGGAAACCAAACATGCATAATAACCAGGACAGAGTCGGAGACAAAATTATTGAAGAGAGATACAGACAAAAAACGCTTACTGGTTTGAAATTACTCCATGAAGAATTCTATCAATAAACAAGCGGAACCCTAGCGGAGGATCTTTCAAGCATTTCCATGAAAACTAAATAAATATCAGCAAGAAAGCCGATTCAGAGATAAAAATCACTAATTTCCTCCAAAATTCATACAATAAACTACTCAAGAACTCAAATAACGCCCAAAAACAAAATCATCAAACAAAACTCATGAGCAAGTAAATTCAATTTGAAAACAATGGTTATTTCGCTAGGGTTACTTGTGCTTGGCTTGAAACGAAACCCTAACACCAGTTAAGGACACTAAACATGCGAGAGAGAGAGAGAGATTACTGGCTTGGAAGTCCTCCATGAATCCCATCTCGAAGCTCCGCGCTGTGGATTCGAGTTTCCCTGCTGGGCAAAGGCGATGCCTTTATAGTTTATATAACCGCTAGGGATTGGGAAACGAGCCACCCGGTTCAGGCCCGCCAAGTGAACTGAGCCTTGAACCGGTCCGGTTAGGACAAAACCAGACCGGACCGGAAAGGATTGATAAAATGTTA